>NC_091458.1:150396495-150513995 GCF_027789765.1 Dendropsophus ebraccatus
TGTTGCCAGTTTGTAGCAGCACAATGGAACTAAATTCTCTTGTCGAATTCTCAATGGTGGACGATAATATAAACTATTGTGCTCAGTATATTGCACCATTATTTTTGTAACTCAAAACTGTGATTGGGTCAAAAATATGGAAGAAATGTTATTCTTTGGGCTATGTTCACACGTCGTATCAGACCGGCCGTTCCGTGACCCCGGCCGGGTCACAGAACGACCGGTCTGTGCCGGATCATCGCAGCCGGTACTTAAGTACCGGCCGGATCATCCGGCCGGCCGCAGAGCTCTGATGTGGGCTTTCTATGGGGATTTGCTCCTGTTTTGGACAGTTCCTGACATGGACAGAGGTGGCAACAGAGAGCACTGTGTCAGACAGGAAAGAAAACACCACTTCCTGCTGGACACACAGCAGCTGATAAGTACTGGAAGACTTGAGATTTTTTTATAGAAGTGAATTACAAATCTCTGGCACTTTATGGCACCAGTTGATTTGAAAGAAACATTTTTTGGTGAACTACTCCTTAAAAAATTTACAAATCTATATAACTTTATGACATCAGTTTAATTGAAAACTATTTTTTTTCCCTGGAGCCCCCCTTTAATATTGTTCCAAGGTGTGAAACCTGTGCAGAAAAAAAATTGGTCTAAAAATAAGATATCTTCTATAGTTTTGAGTTATAAAACTATACTTCTGCCCCTATTCTAGGAGACATATAAGTGTATGGGTCACCAGTGATGACTCTATTACAGCTCACAGATGCTGGACCCCAATTCTAAATCTCTAACATGGCCCCCAACTATAACACATCCTTGAAGGTGCTGGTCTCATATATTAAAGGGGTTATCCAGCACTTCAAAAACATGGCCGCTTTCTTCCAGAGACAGCACCGCTCTTGTCTCCAGTACAGGTGCGGTTTGCAACTAATCTCCATTCACTTCAATGGAACGGAGTTAGAAAACCTGCACCCAAACTAGAAACAAGAGCGGTGCTGTCTCTGGAAGAAAGTGGCCATGTTTCTCTAACACTGGATAACCCCTTCAAAGAAAGACCTTATGGGCCTCCTCAGGCTTCTGGGTCCAGGTGCACGCCCTGTGGTCATCCTCCCTGATATCTCTGTAGAGCTCCAATGGAGACATATTTCAGCCATATATATAAACCGGAGCAGTCAGGTCTCATTTCTACAAATATATCTTTCATTTATGGAAGAAACAACAAACCAACCTACAGAGGTAACGGACCCACAAGTGGTGGAGAGGGTCTTCATCTGTTTTCATGCTCCACTATAGAAGCCCAACTGCAGCCCTGCACAGAGCCATAATATGGGGGAGTATATATAATATGGAGGAGTATATAATATGGAGGACTATGTATAATATGGAGGACTATGTATAATATGGAGGACTATGTATACTATGGAGGAGTATATAATATGGAGGACTATGTATACTATGTAGGAGTATATAATATGGAGGAGTATGTATAATATGGAGGAGTATATATAATATGGAGGAGTATATAATATGGAGGACTATGTATACTATGTAGGAGTATATAATATGGAGGAGTATGTATAATATGGAGGAGTATATATAATATGGAGGAGTATATAATATGGAGGACTATGTATAATATGGAGGACTATGTATACTATGGAGGAGTATATAATATGGAGGACTATGTATACTATGGAGGAGTATGTAGAATATGGAGGACTATGTATACTATGGAGGACTATGTATAATATGGAGGAGTATGTAAGGGAGTAGATGTGCAAGAGCCTCTACTGTGTGGCTCTAGTTCATATAGAGATACATGAGTACAACATACAAAACCAAGGAATGCAACATCAGATTACATATGCAGAGTATATGCAGGGTATAGGCACAGTATATGAAGAGTATATGCAGTGTATATGCAGATTATATGCAGAGTATATGCAGGGTATAGGCAGGGTATAGGCACAGTATATGAAGAGTATATGCAGTGTATATGCAGGTTATATGCAGAGTATATAAAGGGTGTATGCAGCATATATGCAGGGTATATATGCAGCGTGTATGCAGGGTATATGCAGATTATATGCAGAGTATATAAAGGGTGTATGCAGGGTATATGCAGTGTATATGCAGGGTTTATGCATGGTGTATGCAGCGTATATGCGGGGTATATATGCATGCAGGGGCGGTCTTGGCATTTCTGGGGCCCCAAGCGAAGTTATGTCTGGGCCCCCCCCCCCCCCTCGACACGCGTTCCAAAACAATAGACCGCTGTGTGTTGCCCCCAGTAGTATCCCTTGTGCGCTACCGCCAGTAATATATACTCCTTGTGTGCTGCCCCCAATAGTATATACCCCTTGTGTCCTGCCCCCAGTAGTATATACCCCTTGTTTGCTTCCCCCAGTAGTATATAGACCCCTGTGTGTTCCCCCCAGTTATATATAGCCCCCCCCCGTGTGCTCCCCCAGAAGTATATAGACCTCCTGTGTGCTGCCCCAGTTGTATATAGACCCCCTGTGTGCTGCCCCCAGTTGTATATACCCCCTGTGTGCTCCCCCACAAGTATATAGGCCCCCTGTGTGCTCCCTCAGGGGTATTTACCCCCCCCCCCCGTGTGCTCCCCCATTTATATATAGACCTCTCGTGTGCTCCCCCACTTGGATATAGACCCCTGTGTGCTCCTCCAGTAGTATATAAACCCCCTGTGTGGTTCCCCCAGTAGTATATAGACCCCCTGTGTGCCCCACCACTATTATATAGACCCCTTGTGTGCTGCCCCAATAGTATACAGACCCCTGTGTGCTCCCCCAGTTACATATAGACCACCTGTGTGCCTCACAAGTAGTATATAGACCCCCTGTATGTTCCCCAGTATATAGACCCCCTGTGTGCCCCACCAGTAGTATATAGACCCCTGTGTGCTCCCCAAGTAGTATATACCCCCTGTGTGCTCCCCCCACTTGGATATAGACCTCCTGTGTGCTCTTCAAGTTGTATATAGACCCCATTCTGCTGCCCCAAGTAGTATATAGACCCCCTGTGTGCTGCCCCCAGTAGTATATAGACCCCTCTATGAAGCCCCAGTAGTCTATAGCCCCCGTGTGCTCCCCCTGCTATATAGCCCCCCTCTGTGTTCCCCCCATTTATATAGACCCCCAATGTGCGCTCCCCCAATTAAACAGACCCTTTTGTGCTCCACCTCCCATATAGTATATAACACAATAAAACAAACACTTATACTCACCTGGGTCCGGGCATCTCCTCTTCTCTTCACTCTTGTGGCCGCAGGAAGGGTTTTCCCTGCGATCACAAGAGGCCGCACTCCCCTTGTCCTGGCGCCGATGCTGGAGCGCCGGCACCACAAGGACAAAGCTGCCACTTGTGACTGCAGGGAAAACACTTTCTGCAGCCACAAGAGCGACTGACAGGAAGGGGGCCAATGTCTCCCGCCCTGTCAGTGCTGCTGCTTGTAACTATGAGTGCTCATTACGAGTGCTCATAGTTACAGTTAAGATGGCAGCAGCGAGCGGGACAGCGGCCCTGTCCAGTGGGGCGTGGGGGCCCCCCTGGATGTTGGGGGCCCCAAGCGATCGCTTGGGGTGCTTGTTGCCAAAGACCGCCACTGTATGCATGGTGTATGCAGGGTATATACAGGGTACATGCAGGGTGTATATGCATGGTATATGCAGGGTGTATATGCAGGGTATATGCGGGGTGTATACGGGGTGTATATGCAGGGTATATGCAGGGTGTATATACTTTGCTAGAATCCAATATCTGCATGCATACAGCACCTGGCAGAGTAGATTTAGCATGGAGCCTTCATGCACGGCCATATGGGGATGTGTACATGTAGTATATACCATTCACAATGAAATCCTCAGCATCAGGTCCGCAGCATTGTGTGCAAACCATTACAACCAGTAAAACCATTACACGCTGCAGATGGTACCTGCGGATTTCTTTGCATATACGCCAGGTGTGAACATCCCCTACAGGCTGTGTGTACCCAGCGAGATAAGGACTGATCCACTCACTGCAGCCAGACTGGTTATAGATACAATACTGAATATAGATACAATCCTATACATATATATATATATATATATATATATATATATATATATATATTAGCACTGCTCCACTCACTGCAGCCAGACTGGTTATAGATACAATACTGAATATAGATACAATCCTATACATAATATATATATATATATATATATATATATATATATATATATTAGCACTGCTCCACTCACTGCAGCCAGACTAATGATAGGACACCAGGTATAGATACAATTATTTATATATATATATATATGCACTGATCCACTCACTGCAGCCAGTATAATAACACTGGATACAGATACAATCCTATATATATATATATATATATATATATATATATATATATATATATATATAGCCATTCACATTGCTGCCTTTCTGTAGAAGCTGGTGACTTATACATGGAAACCTATGGAGACTTGTAGCCTCCCTCCTGTAGCCCCCCACTATTCATGGACCCCCATAATAATAATAACATGGGGGTGTATAGGAAACATCTGCTGGTGTGGGGCCTGTGACACCCATGTGCAGAGGATGTGTGGGGTCCCGGGCAGATAGGATGCCAGGCAGATGCAGTCCCCGGCAGCCATTGCCCTGTATAGCAGCAGCCGAGGGGGGGGGGGGGAGGAAGTGAGGGACGGAGCAGCCGCTGAATAGATGCAAATGGAGACAGATGAGGGGGAGAGGGGGAGGCGGCAGGCAGACAGGCTGGCGCCAGGAGACACCTGCGGCTCCTGAAACAATGACAATGCCAGGTGAAGAATTCCTAACACATCCCCCAGCCCCCCGCACTAATCACAGCTGATTCCAGCTGCACTGCCCCCCGCCGCCCCCAGCACACACAGCCGGGGAATCCGATTATCTTACAACTGCTAATAGGATCACAGGCCCGGAGCCAGTGCACACAGCGCGGCATCTGCATCCTGCGGCAGCCACAGTGCACACAGCGCGGCATCTGCATCCTGCGGCAGCCACAGTGCACACAGCGCGGCATCTGCATCCTGCGGCAGCCACAGTGCACACAGCGCGGCATAGATAGATAGATAGATAGATAGATAGATAGATAGATAGATAGATAGATAGATAGATAGATAAGAGATAGATAGATAGATAGATAGATAGATAGATAGATAGGAGATAGATAATAGATAGAAGATAGATAGATAGATAGGAGATAGATAGATAGATAACAGATAGATAGATAGATAGATAGGAGATAGATAGATAGATAGATAGATAGATAGATAGATGATAGATAGATAGATAGGAGATAGATAACAGATAGATAGATAGATAGATAGGAGATAGATAGATAGATAGATAGATAACAGATAAATAGATAGATAGGAGATAGATAGATAGATAGATAACAGATAAATAGATAGATAGATAGATAGATAGATAGGAGATAGATAGATAGATAGGAGATAGATAGATAGGAGATAGATAGATAGATAGATAGATAGATAGATAGATAGATAGAAGATAGATAGATAACAGATAAATAGATAGATAGATAGATAGATAGATAGGAGATAGATAGATAGATAGGAGATAGATAGATAGGAGATAGATAGATAGATAGATAGATAGATAGATAGATAGATAGATAGATAGAAGATAGATAGATAACAGATAAATAGATAGATAGATAGATAGATAGATAGATAGATAGATAGATAGGAGATAGATAGATAGATAGATAGATAGATAAATAGATAGATAGGAGATAGATAGATAGATAGGAGATAGATAGATTAATTAGATAGATTAGATAGATAGGAGATAGATATCCACTTGTCTATTTACATCCATCTCCATCTATTATATGTTCTGATAATATTTATTCCCTTTGGGTTTACCCTGCATGTATGTAACAGTATACGGAGTCACTGATACACTACAGCTAATATATACAGTGGTGCCTTGGATTAGGAGCATAATTCGTTCTGGGACGGCGCTTGTAATGCAAATCAACTCTTAAACCAAAGCAAATTTTTCCATAAGAAATCATAGAAATGCAGACAATTGGTTCCACACCCCAAAAATAATGATTATTCTGAATAACATGTAAAACTAATGAAACAAACATTCAGAAACAGCAGAATATGTGATATTATAAGTTACTGTACAGTAATGGAGAGGATGGGAAACACAAGGGCGGACAGAGACTGCAGGGAGCATGAAGGAATGAGCAGGGCAGATGTGGGCACAGTATAGCAGCGCTCTCTGTCCGGGGAGAGAGGGGTTACAGCTATGGAGAGATTACCCCCACAGTCCTGTCCCCTGATGTAAGCCCCAGCCTAAAGTGGATCTGCTATGATTTGGAAGGTGAGGGAGACTTCCTGGGTCAGAGTACAGGGCTGTAGACCCCGCTATGCAGACCATGCCCCTCCTCCACTCGCACTCCCACCCAGTACGGGGAGCTCTTAAACCAAAGCAATGCTCTTAAACCAAGTCACAATTTTGAAAAACTGTGAGCTCTTAAACCAAAACGCTCTTAAACCAAGTTACTCTTAAACCAAGGTACCACTGTATATATATATATATATATATATATATATATATATATATATATTTATTTACACACCCTACACTCCTCTAGTGTGTAATATCCATCAGTAGTGTTACACACCCCACTTCTCTAGTGTGTAATATTCACCAGTAGTGTTACACACCCCACACTCCTCTAGTGTGTAATATTCATCACTAGTGTTACACACCACACACTCCTCTAGTGTGTAATATACACCAGTAGTGTTACACACCACACACTCCTCTAGTGTGTTATATCCATCAGTAGTGTTACACACCCCGCACTCCTCTAATGTGTAATATCCATCACTAGTGTTACACACCAACACTCCTCTAGTGTATAATATCCATCAGTAGTGTTACACACCCCACACTCCTCTAGTGTGTAATATGCATCACTAGCGTTACACACCCCACTCCTCTAGTGTGTAATATCCATCACTAGTGTTACACACCCCACACTCCTCTAGTGTGTAATATCCATCAGTAGTGTTACACACCCCACACTCCTCTAGTCTGTAATATCCATCAGTAGTGGTACACACCACACACTCCTCTAGTCTGTAATATCCATCAGTAGTGTTACACACCACACAGTCCTCTAGTGTGTAATATACATCAGTAGTGTTACACACCACACAGTCCTCTAGTCTGTAATATCCATCAGTAGTGTTACACACCACACACTCCTCTAGTGTGTAGTATCCATCAGTAGTGTTACACACCACACAGTCCTCTAGTGTGTAATATACATCAGTAGTGTTACACACCACACAGTCCTCTAGTGTGTAATATACATCAGTAGTGTTACACACCACACACTCCTCTAGTGTGTAATATCCATCAGTTGTGTTACACATCACACACTCCTCTAGTTGGTTACTTTACCATCACTCCTGAACCCAAAAACTTACAAACTTGAGTAGAAACATGTGGAATATATAAAAATAAATAGATTAATCCTGAGAAATGCCTGGAATGTTCTGGGAGTTCAGAATAATAGAGATCCAGCAAATTCCTGCTCCGCGTATACATATAAGGCTGGTTCTGGTACTACTACTGAGCGCTGCTAATACTGCCCGATGCCGCAGCATGACTGTGTCCTGTATCATATAGGGGGGGGGGGGGCTGCTTATTATGTACATCCAGATTGTGTTATGGCTTTTACCAGGATTCATAGGTAAGTACAAGGACGCTACCTCCCATCCATAGGGCCTACATGATACTGTATGTGCGGAACAGCATCAGCCAAAAGGATGGAAGGAAAGAACTGGCAGCCAGAAGATAGATAGGAAATAAGAGATAGATAGATAGATAGATAGATAGATAGATAGATAGATAGATAGATAGATAGGAGATAGATAGATAGAAGATAGAGAGAGAGATAGATAGATAGGAGATAGATAGGAGATAGATAGATAGATAGATAGATAGATAGATAGATAGATAGATAGATAGAAAGATAGATAGATAGATAGATAGATAGGAGATAGATAGATAGATAGGTAGGAGATAGAGAGAGAGATAGATAGAGAGATAGGAGATAGGTAGGAGATAGAGAGATAGATAGGAGATAGATAGATAGGAGATAGAGAGATAGGAGATAGATAGGTAGGAGATAGATAGGTAGGAGATAGATAGATAGAGAGATAGGAGATAGGTAGGAGATAGAGAGATAGATAGATAGATAGTTGATAGATAGTAAATAGATGATTGAGATGGATAAAATATAAACATGTGATAGATAATAAAGATAGATTACAAAGATAAAATATAAGCCGATGATAAAAGATGAATGACAAATATACATATGTGAGCGGCTATATTCACACATAGAGGGAGATTTATCAAACATGGTGTAAAGTGAAACTGGCTCAGTTGCCCCTAGCAACCAATCAGATCCCACCTTTCATTCCTCACAGACTCTTTGGAAAATGAAAGGTGGAATCTGATTGGTTGCTAGGGGCGACTGAGCCAGTTTCACTTTACACCATGTTTGATAAATCTCCCCCAGTGTATTAAAACCAGGCGTGGGATGAAAAAATAATAAACTGTGCAAATCTTTCCATTGTAATTCTGCCCTGTCATTTCCACTTCTGATTTTGGTTGGAAAAAGACTGGTGGAAATACTAAGTGTGAACATAGCCATAGATGTCAAAAGATGGACGGATAGATAGATGTAGAGCATTGGAGCAATTGTAAAAACATCTTTAGCAACAAATGACTCTAAGCTGTAGAACAACAAGTCCCAGAATAGGCCACCTGCCTCTTGTGTGCTCATGATAGAGGACTGTACCTTATAGAAAGGCCGGAGGGAGGGAGGGGGTCACATACTGTCAGTGCAGGAGACTCCACCACCTGACATAACCAGATTCCTGCCATAACCTTCCATTACTCTTACACATTATTATGTATATAGCACCGGGACTTCAGGACTGTTCCCCTACCAGCAGGGATAAGGAACCTCAGCTCTCCAGCTGCTGCAAAACTACAACTCCCATCATGCCTGGACAAAGCTAAAGCTTCAACTGTCCAGGGATAATGGAAGTTGTAGTTCAGCAACAGCTGGAGAGCCGAGGTTCCCTACAGGACTTTAAAATCATTCCTTATATTACTCAAGTATTTTATATAAAGTTGGAGAGATGAGCGGGGCAACTAAATAAATAAATATATATATATATATATATATATATATATATATCTATCTATCCAGGATTCCATAGCATTTATATTGGTTGAGGATACAAGTGCAGTATATGTATACCTGTTCTTTGTAGGAACATTACATCTGCCTTTCCCACCCACCCCCCCAGGCTGAGGAGCTCACACTCACCATACACACAAATACACACTCATCGTACATCATACACACATTCACTCACCATACACACACACACACACACACCTAAAACACACTCATCGTACATCATACACACTCTCACCATAGATAAACACACACTCACCATTCACACAAACACCATAAACACACACAAATACACACTCGTTGTGCATCATATACACTCACACACCATACATAAACACACACTCTCACCATACATAAACACAGATACTCACCACACACACACACACAGTCGTCATACACACACACACTCCCCATACAGTCACTTCAAAACATCAAAGTAGTAAAAATAAGATTTATGTTTATTATTTACAAACAAGAATTAAACAACTTTTATAAAAAGTTTCCTTTTTTATCTAACAATCTGAAACTGAGCAGTTCCAACACATAATTCTCTACTTTAGAGAGAGGGATATTCTGGGGTCAGCGCCACAGATTAAAGGCTTCTTCTTCTATGTCCTTACAAAATAGACGAAGGCATAAAAAAGTATACAATGTAGAAAAAATAATATACAGCTCTTAATGGAAGGGGAACATGTCACTGATGTCCTCCGTCCTGGGAGGTCGGGCTGGGGGGGACAGTACATGGGGGGCATGGCGGAGGAATCATGGCGGAGGAATCATGGCGGAGGAATCATGGCTTTTGGTCCACATTCGGGAGGAATGTAAAAAAATAAGAAGTTTACAGGAATAGAATAATACTTCAGAGGTTTGGTCTATGGGGGTTGCAGCATTCGGTTGTGGATATGGGGGGGTTGGTCTCATAATGCAGTTAGAGGGAACAGTCTCTTAAATTCTTCTTATTGCTGCTTTTGAAAGAGTTAAAATTCTTCCATCTTCAAATCTGTTGCTTCATGGAAAGAAGTTTTTTTTTTTCTTCTCATGAATTTCCCACACCTGCAGAAAGAGAAATATGCATGTATGTGAATGTGAGTCACAGCGAGGGAGGGGGAGCAGACAGCGCGGCGCCTGAGAGGAAGCCAGCACCTCCCCTAGGCCTGATAACATCTAGCAGCCACTCAGTGACAGCAGGCAGCACTCTGCTCCATACACTCACTGCCTGCCACAGCAACTCAGACACTACAGACCATACTCATATATATATATATATATATATATATATATATATATATATATATATAAATTATATTATATCTTATATAATTAAAATATAAAAATATTTATTTACTTTGAAATACACACACAACCCATTATCTCTCATATATATATATATATATATATATATATATATATATATTTTTTTTTACATACACAACCCACAATTCCCCATTATCACTCTAAATATATACACACACACACACATTTATTTATACACACACTCATACTTACACAAACACCACACATAATTCCCCGTTATCTCTCTCTCTGTGCACACACAAATATACACACACACACACACTCTTGCTTACATACACACCACATATTATAATATATTATATATATATATACATACATACACACCACACACACACACACACTCTTGCTTACATACACACCACATAATATATATATATAATATATATATATATATATATATATAAATATATATATACACACACACACACATTTCTCTACTACTTGCAGTAACTGGAAACCCCCTTCTAGAAGTACAATATAATAGTATAATAGATGGGTAGGAGAGTGCTTCTTACCATTCAGCCTGGTCAGTGACAGACGCTGCTGGCATCTCCTTTCGTTGTCATTTCTGAGAAGTCTGATTTCTGTAACAGAGAAGCAGATGTTACCATTAGGACCGTGTTCACACTGCGGCAGACATGGTGCGGTTACTGGAGGCGGTTAGGGACAATGGGCTGCCATAGGGCTTCCATCTCGGAGGGCTCACCTGTAAGGAGAGGATGGAGCTGTGCTCCTGCTCTTCTTCCCCCAACACTATCTGCAGGTCGAAGATGTAGTCGATGACGTGCTGCAGGATCTCCACCTGGCTGAGCTTGCTGCCCTGGGGGATGCCCGGCACCAGCTCCCGCAGCTTGGAGTAGCAGTCATTCATGTCGTACAGGAGGCCGATCGGCTCCTCGGATCCCTTGTGGCCGTTGCTGCTGCGGGCGATGCTCAGGCTCTGCTCGGACAGGCAGCACACGGCCTGGTAACAGCTGGTCATAGAGCGCACCGGGCTGATGGCTTTCATGGCGGCAATGGCTTCTCCGGGAGGACAGAGCTCGGCTGCTTCCACTATAGAGGGGGATAGGCTGCTGCTGTATGCTCTGCTGTATCCTGGGCTGTATTCTCGGCTGCTGCTGTATCCTCAGGCTGAGTGTCTGTCACACACACGGCCGCCCTCCCTATATATAGGCGCAGCCCCTCCCTCCCCCCGCACAGCCCCCCCCCCTCTCCTCCCTGTAATATGGAGATAACAGCTGGCTGATCGCCGCCCGGCCGGGGATCGGGGACCGCAGTGTCACATGGAGTATAATATAGGAATACCATCACATGGAGTATAATATAGGAGTACCATCACATGGAGTATAATATAGGAATACCATCACATGGAGTATAATATAGGAATACCATCACATGGAGTATAATATAGGAGTACCATCACATGGAGTATAATATAGGAATACCATCACATGGAGTATAATATAGGAGTGCCATCACATGGAGTATAATATAGGAATACCATCACATGGAGTATAATATAGGAGTACCATCACATGGAGTATAATATAGGAATACCATCACATGGAGTATAATATAGGAATACCATCACATGGAGTATAATATAGGAATACCATCACATGGAGTATAATATAGGAGTACCATCACATGGAGTATAATATAGGAGTACCATCACATGGAGTATAATATAGGAATACCATCACATGGAGTATAATATAGGAATACCATCACATGGAGTATAATATAGGAGTACCATCACATGGAGTATAATATAGGAGTACCATCACATGGAGTATAATATAGGAATACCATCAGAGTATAATATAGGAATACCATCAGAGTATAATATAGGAATACCATCACATGGAGTATAATATAGGAGTACCATCACATGGAGTATAATATAGGAGTACCATCACATGGAGTATAATATAGGAATACCATCACATGGAGTATAATATAGGAGTACCATCACATGGAGTATAATATAGGAGTGCCATCACATGGAGTATAATATAGGAGTACCATCAGAGTATAATATAGGAGTACCATCACATGGAGTATAATATAGGAGTACCATCACATGGAGTATAATATAGGAGTACCATCACATGGAGTATAATATAGGAGTACCATCACATGGAGTATAATATAGGAATACCATCACATGGAGTATAATATAGGAGTACCATCACATGGAGTATAATATAGGAATACCATCACATGGAGTATAATATAGGAATACCATCACATGGAGTATAATATAGGAGTGCCATCACATGGAGTATAATATAGGAATACCATCACATGGAGTATAATATAGGAGTACCATCACATGGAGTATAATATAGGAATACCATCAGAGTATAATATAGGAGTACCATCACATGGAGTATAATATAGGAGTACCATCACATGGAGTAATGGTAATTGGTAATATATATAGTGTATATAATATATTTAATATATAATATATTTATATGACTATGTGTTAGTGTTTTTATATATATATATATATATATATATATATATATATATACTGCCTCCTTGGTAATGAGTGTATACAGTATATATATGATTATAAGTCTGTATATATATAATGATGCAGCAGTAATAGCAGGGCCGGTGGTCGGGCTCTCGGGCCCCCCATACACCCGACCAGTGTGATTATACTATTGGTACAATGTCCTGTAATCCGCCTGTGTAGCTGCGTTTTCCCCGCTCCCCTCCCCCCCTCCTCCCTCTCTGACCTCCAGACTTTCTGGCGTCAGGAATATTATCCTGTGAGGAGCGGGAGGGAAGAGGCTGGGAACTGAACGAGCAAAACAGACGGGGGACCGGGGGCTCCCCCCTGCCGGAATCCTACACACACACACACATTATATATATATACACACACACACATATATATACACACACACATATATATATATATACACACACACACACATATATATACACATACATTCTCATACACACACACATATATATATATACACATACATACTCATACACATATATATACATATACACACACACACACACACACACACACACACACATATATATATACACATACATTCTCATACACATATATATACATATACACACACACACACACACACATATATATACATATACACACACACATAGATACAGGTTCAGGCTCTATGGCTGCTGGATTCCTGCACATTACATATATATATAGAGAGAGAACTACAACTCCCAGCAGGAAAGCTCTGCATGGTGGGAGTACTGATCTATCTATATGTATCCTATTGGTAGGTAGGTCAGACATTGTATCCCGATATATATGTATATATATATATATATATATATATATATATATATATATATATATATGTATATACAGTGTATCTATATAATCAGGAGCCCCAGTGCTCGCTCTCTGGGATAATCCTCTCCCCATAGAGCTGAGTGCTGTGCGGAGTGACAACCACACACAATGTCTCCGCATAGCCGCCTCTGTGTACACAGCTTTGGATGTGAACATTGTCCTCCCCCTCCCTCTCTTCCCCCTCGCAGACAGCCTGGCGCCAGCCCGTGACGTCACAGCCCAGTCCCCCTCCCGCTAGGGACGCGTCTCCATAGGCAACCGCAGGCCCGTCCAGCTAGAGGCGAGAAGTGGGCGGGGCTCCTGTCAAACAGCTGCCGCTTAAAGGCGCCGGATCAGGCCGTCCGTTCCCAGGCAGCCGCCAGTGTCCCCGCCTCTGTATGCATAGCTGCATCTACACAGGGCGGTTATAGGAGAGCAAGGTGGAAGAGAGTCAATACAGCTGTGTGTTACCTCTAATGCTCCTATAAACAGCCTGACACACCGGGGTAACCCTTTCATGGCTGGGTCAGGCGGTGAGGATGGTTATAGTATAGGCGGTGAGGATGGTTATGGCGCAGGCGGTGAGGATGGTTATGGTATAGGCGGTGAGGATGGTTATGGGTCAGGCGGTGAGGATGGTTATGGCGCAGGCGATGAGGATGGTTATGGTATAGGCGGTGAGGATGGTTATGGGTCAGGCGGTGAGGATGGTTATGGCGCAGGCGATGAGGATGGTTATGGTATAGGCGGTGAGGATGGTTATGGTATAGGCGGTGAGGATGGTTATGGTATAGGCGGTGAGGATGGTTATGGTATAGGCGGTGAGGGTGGTTATGGGTCAGGCGGTGAGGGTGGTTATGGGTCAGGCGGTGAGGATGGTTATGGGTCAGGCGGTGAGGATGGTTATGGCGCAGGCGATGAGGATGGTTATGGTATAGGCGGTGAGGATGGTTATGGGTCAGGCGGTGAGGATGGTTATGGCGCAGGCGATGAGGATGGTTATGGTATAGGCGGTGAGGATGGTTATGGTATAGGCGGTGAGGATGGTTATGGTATAGGCGGTGAGGATGGTTATGGTATAGGCGGTGAGGATGGTTATGGTATAGGCGGTGAGGATGGTTATGGTATAGGCGGTGAGGATGGTTATGGTACAGGCGGTGAGGATGGTTATGGTGCGGGCGGTGAGGATGGTTATGGTGCGGGCGGTAAGGATGGTTATGGTATAGGCGGTGAGGATGGTTATTGCACACGCGGTGAGGATGGTTATGGCGCAGGCGGTGAGGATGGTTATGGCGCAGGCGGTGAGGATGGTTATGGTACAGGCGGTGAGGATGGTTATGGTACAGGCGGTGAGGATGGTTATGGCGCAGGCGGTGAGGATGGTTATGGTATAGGCAGTGAGGATGGTTATGGCGCAGGCGGTGAGGATGGTTATGGTATAGGCGGTGAGGATGGTTATGGCGCAGGCGGTGAGGATGGTTATGGTACAGGCGGTGAGGATGGTTATGGCGCAGGCGGTGAGGATGGTTATTGCGCAGGCGGTGAGGATGGTATAGGCGGTGAGGATGGTTATGGTGCGGGCGGTGAGGATGGTTATGGTATAGGCGGTGAGGATGGTTATGGTATAGGCGGTGAGGATGGTTATGGTATAGGCGGTGAGGATGGTTATGGTATAGGCGGTGAGGATGGTTATGGTGCGGGCGGTGAGGATGGTTATGGTATAGGCGGTGAGGATGGTTATGGTATAGGCGGTGAGGATGGTTATGGTACAGGCAGTGAGGATGTTATGGTGCAGGCGGTGAGGATGGTTATGGCGCAGGCGGTGAGGATGGTTATGGTATAGGCGGTGAGGATGGTTATGGCGCAGGCGGTGAGGATGGTTATGGCGCAGGCGGTGAGGATGGTTATGGTATAGGCGGTGAGGATGGTTATGGTATAGGCGGTGAGGGTGGTTATGGTATAGGCGGTGAGGATGGTTATGGCGCAGGCGTTGAGGGTGGTTATGGCGTGGGTGGTGAGGATGGTTATGGTATAGGCGGTGAGGATGGTTATGGTATAGGCAGTGAGGATGGTTATGGTATAGGCAGTGAGGATGGTTATGGCGCGGGCGGTGAGGACGGTTATGGTGCGGGCGGTGAGGACGGTTATGGTATAGGCAGTGAGGATGGTTATGGCGCAGGCGTTGAGGATGGTTATGGTATAGGCGGTGAGGATGGTTATAGCGCAGGCGGTAAGGATGGTTGTGGTATAGGGGGTGAAGATGGTTATGGCGCAGGCGGTAAGGATGGTTATGGCGCAGGCGGTAAGGATGGTTATGGCGCTGATGGTGAGGATGGTTATGGTGCAGGCGGTGAGGACGATTATGGTATAGGCAGTGAGGATGGTTATGGCGCGGGCGGTGAGGATGGTTATGGTATAGGGGGTGAGGATGGTTATGGCGCGGGCGGTGAGGATGGTTATGGTATAGGGGGTGAGGAAGGTTATGGCGCAGGCGGTAAGGATGGTTATGGTATAGGCGGTAAGGATGGTTATGGCGCGGGCGGTGAGGATGGTTATGGTATAGGGGGTGAGGAAGGTTATGGCGCAGGCGGTAAGGATGGTTATGGTATAGGCGGTAAGGATGGTTATGGCACACGCGGTGAGGACAGTTATGGTATGGGGGTGAGGATGGTTAGGGCGCAGGCGGTGAGGATGGTTATGGTGCGGGCGGTAAGGATGGTTATGGTATAGGCGGTGAGGATGGTTATGGTATAGGCAGTGAGGATGGTTATGGCGCAGGCGTTGAGGATGGTTATGGCGTGGGTGGTGAGGATGGTTATGGTATAGGCGGTGAGGATGGTTATGGTATAGGCGGTGAGGGTGGTTATGGTATAGGCGGTGAGGATGGTTATGGTATAGGCGGTGAGGGTGGTTATGGTATAGGCGGTGAGGATGGTTATGGCGCAGGCGGTGAGGATGGTTATGGTATAGGCGGTGAGGATGGTTATGGTATAGGCGGTGAGGATGGTTATGGTGCAGGCGGTGAGGATGGTTATGGCGCAGGCGGTGAGGATTGTTATGGTATAGGCGGTGAGGGTGGTTATGGTATAGGCGGTGAGGATGGTTATGGTATAGGCGGTGAGGATGGTTATGGCGCAGGCGGTGAGGATGGTTATGGTGCGGGCGGTGAGGACGGTTATGGCGCAGGCGGTGAGGATGGTTATGGCGCAGGCGGTGAGGATGGTTATGGCGCAGGCGGTGAGGATGGTTATGGTATAGGCGGTGAGGATGGTTATGGTATAGGCGGTGAGGATGGTTATGGTACAGGCAGTGAGGATGTTATGGTGCAGGCGGTGAGGATGGTTATGGTATAGGCGGTGAGGATGGTTATGGCGCAGGCGGTGAGGATGGTTATGGCGCAGGCGGTGAGGATGGTTATGGTATAGGCGGTGAGGATTGTTATGGTATAGGCGGTGAGGATGGTTATGGTATAGGCGGTGAGGGTGGTTATGGTATAGGCGGTGAGGGTGGTTATGGTATAGGCGGTGAGGATGGTTATGGCGCAGGCGTTGAGGGTGGTTATGGCGTGGGTGGTGAGGATGGTTATGGTATAGGCGGTGAGGATGGTTATGGTATAGGCGGTGAGGATGGTTATGGTATAGGCAGTGAGGATGGTTATGGCGCGGGCGGTGAGGACGGTTATGGTGCGGGCGGTGAGGACGGTTATGGTATAGGCAGTGAGGATGGTTATGGCGCAGGCGTTGAGGATGGTTATGGTATAGGCGGTGAGGATGGTTATAGCGCAGGCGGTAAGGATGGTTGTGGTATAGGGGGTGAAGATGGTTATGGCGCAGGCGGTAAGGATGGTTATGGCGCAGGCGGTAAGGATGGTTATGGCGCTGATGGTGAGGATGGTTATGGTGCAGGCGGTGAGGACGGTTATGGTATAGGCAGTGAGGATGGTTATGGCGCGGGCGGTGAGGATGGTTATGGCGCGGGCGGTGAGGATGGTTATGGTATAGGGGGTGAGGAAGGTTATGGCGCAGGCGGTAAGGATGGTTATGGTATAGGCGGTAAGGATGGTTATGGCGCGGGCGGTGAGGATGGTTATGGTATAGGGGGTGAGGAAGGTTATGGCGCAGGCGGTAAGGATGGTTATGGTATAGGCGGTAAGGATGGTTATGGCACACGCGGTGAGGACAGTTATGGTATGGGGGTGAGGATGGTTAGGGCGCAGGCGGTGAGGATGGTTATGGTGCGGGCGGTAAGGATGGTTATGGTATAGGCGGTGAGGATGGTTATGGTATAGGCAGTGAGGATGGTTATGGCGCAGGCGTTGAGGATGGTTATGGCGTGGGTGGTGAGGATGGTTATGGTATAGGCGGTGAGGATGGTTATGGTATAGGCAGTGAGGATGGTTATGGTATAGGCAGTGAGGATGGTTATGGTACAGGCGGTGAGGATGGTTATGGTATAGGCAGTGAGGGTGGTTATGGTATAGGCGGTGAGGATGGTTATAGCGCAGGCGGTGAGGATGGTTGTGGTATAGGGGGTGAAGATGGTTATGGCGCAGGCGGTAAGGATGGTTATGGCGCAGGTGGTGAGGATGGTTATGGTATAGGCGGTGAGGATTGTTATGGTGAGGGTGGTTATGGCGCGGATGGTGAGGATGGTTATGGTGCAGGCGGTGAGGATGGTTATGGCGCAGGCGGTGATGGTTATGGTATAGGCGGTGAGGGTGGTTATGGGTCAGGCGGTGAGGGTGGTTATGGCGCAGGCGGTGAGGATGGTTATGGTGCAGGCGGTGAGGGTGGTAATGGCGTGGATGGTGAGGATGGTTATGGCGCAGGCGATGAGGATGGTTATGGCACAGGCGGTGAGGATGGTTATGGTATAGGCGGTGAGGATGGTTATGGCGCAGGCGGTGAGGATGGTTATGGTATAGGGGGTGAGGATGGTTATGGCGCAGGCGGTGAGGATGGTTATGGTATAGGCAGTGAGGATGGTTATGGTATAGGCAGTGAGGATGGTTATGGCGCAGGCGGTGAGGATGGTTATGGCGCAGGCAGTGAGGATGGTTATGGCGCAGGCGGTGAGGATGGTTATGGCGCAGGCGGTGAGGATGGTTATGGCGCAGGCGGTGAGGATGGTTATGGCGCAGGCGGTGAGGATGGTTATGGTATAGGCAGTGAGGATGGTTATGGCGCAGGCGGTGAGGATGGTTATGGTATAGGCAGTGAGGATGGTTATGGCGCAGGCGGTGAGGATGGTTATGGTATAGGGGGTGAGGATGGTTATGGCGCAGGCGGTGAGGATGGTTATGGTATAGGGGGTGAGGATGGTTATGGCGCGGGCGGTGAGGACGGTTATGGTATAGGCAGTGAGGATGGTTATGGGTCAGGCGGTAAGGATGGTTATGGTATAGGCAGTGAGGATGGTTATGGCGCAGGCGGTGAGGATGGTTATGGCGCAGGCGGTGAAGATGGTTATGGCGCAGGCGGTGAGGACGGTTATGGCGCAGGATGGGTCAGTCCTGCAAAAATCATTGCGCATTTAGCGTCTATCCTCCCATAGACTTCTATCGGAGGAGTAAATTTTACTCATTAGTGAAAAAAAAAACTAGGTGGAATTCCTGTCACTCCTATGAGCGGAGAGCGGCGGTAGCAGAGGAGCACATGCTCTCCCATAGACCGGCAATGACACACTGACACAAGTGGGATTCGGAAAGTTCCACTGCGGAATTCCGCCTAATTTGCTCAGTGTGAACATACCCTAAGTACAGCATTAAAAAAATTCTGCGCAAACCTGGCAATTCACCAAAAAAATCTCTGTGAGACACCGGCCTGGTGTGATGAGCAGCTGCCAGACATCCCTGGTGACATCCAAGACCAAACAGATTATTGGATGATTTTGGGGACGTTCACAAGATTCCCTCGACATTCCATTATAATCTGCCACAATAAATGTCAATCTAGAAGATTCTATTTCTACGGAATATTAGGGCTCCTCTCTATTAGCCGCGATGTCGCTGTGTAAGGAGACTGGACCCGACCATGTATAACAAAATCCGAAAAATACCATAAATACCATATTACCTGGGATAATTAATGGCCACCCACAGCTTCAACCTCACTGGGTCAGGGCAGGGGTAGCTCACCAAAAAAAATTAAAATCAACTGGTCCCAGCAAGTGCCAGAGATTTGTAATTAACTTCTAAAAAAAAAAAAAATATATAAGTCTTCAAGTACTTATCAGCTGCTGTATGACCTGCAGGAAGTGGTGTATTATTTCCAGTCTGGAGAACAGGAGAGGTTTTCTATGGTGATTTGCTCCTACTCTGGACAGTTCCTGACATGGACAGAGCACTATATCAGACTGGAAAGAATACTTCACTTCCTGCAGGACATACAGCAGCTGATAAGTACTGGAAGACTTGATATTTTTTAATAGAAGTAAATTACAAATCTCTGGCACCAGTTGATTTAAAAAAAATAAATAAATAAAATGTGGAAAAATAAAATCATTACAGCTACGTTTACAAATATACAAGTAATGGAAAGTAAATTGTCATTTTATGTAGCAGTAAAAGCAATGGGAGCCATGGTGGGTGGAGAGGTGAACGTTACAAACTGGCCTCTTCTTCTAAAGATCCCCCAATGCTACATAAGAGGACGGAGCTGTATATGTGAGATGTGGAGACAGGGACAATAGTGTTGCCCATAGCATCAAAGCAGCTAATTGCTGCTATTGTCTGAGCCATCCCGCATCTGACGGCTAATGCTATTGTCTTCCAGTTACACTGTGTTAAAATAAAAAAGGCCAAATGTCCACTGCAATCTGTTGTTGCAAGATTTTTCTACTGTGACCTATGGATGTATTGTACAATTCATAATAGGGGACTGCTTTCCCATGGTGGTCACCCATTCTATTACCTAGCAGTGGATGGATGGTGCGACCCTTCACTTATATCATAGTTTAACCAGGGTGACCTTTCAAATCAACAGGTGTCAGAAAGTTATACAGATTTGTAAATGACTTCTATTAGAAAAAAAAAAACAACATTAAGTCTTCCAATACTTATCTGCTGCTGCATGCTCTGCAGGAAGTGGTTTATTACTTCCAGTCTGACATACCTCTTTCCAGAGCAGGAGAGGTTTTCTATGAGGATTTGCTACTGCTCTGGACAGGTGAAAGCAGAGAGCGGTATGTCAGACTGGAAAGAATACACCACTTCCTGCACGGCATACAGCAGCTGATAAGTACTGGAAGACTGGAGATTTTTTAAATAGAAGTAGATAACAAATCTATATCACTTCCTGACACCAGTTGATTTAAAAACCTAAATAAATAAATACTAAAAAAAATTAAAGAATAAAATAAAAACAATTGAAAAAGTTATCTCTATTTATAATTTACTTCTATTTAAAAATCTCAAATCATCTCATACTTATCAGCTGCTGTTTGTCCTGCAGGAAGCAGTGTTTTCTTTCCAGCTTGACACGCTGCTCTCTGCCGCCACCTCTGTCCATGTCAGCGAGTGTCCAGAGCAGCAGAGGTTTTCTATGGAGATTTGCTGCAGCTCTGGACAGAGGTGGCAGCAGAGAGCACTGTGTCAGACTGGAAAGAATGCACTACTTCCTGCAGGACATACAGCAGCTAATAAGTACTGGAAGACTGGATTTTTTTTTTAAATAGAAGTAAATTACAAATCTATATAACTCCCTGACACCAGTTGATTTGAAAACGTAAATAAATAAATACTAAAAATAATAATTAATAAATTAAATAAATAATAATAATTTTTCCAGAGTTCCCCTTTAACATCATTTATCACTGAGGTCAACGCTAGTTAAACTGCAGGATAAATAGTGAAATGTGTCGATGTAAAACGCTTCTGCAGGCCACAGGCCTGGGTGTAATAGCAAGCTGTGCTGCAGATGAGTCTTCTCGGCGGCTCATTGTTTATACATGAGCAGCTCCTTCATGCCATCATATGGTCTGGTCATATGGCCTGCGATCGCCTGCAGTGAGGACCATGGGGGCCTTTTGCTTTGTTGGATGCCAAAAAGCCTTTGCTCATTGGATACATTTGGCTCAAAGGTCAATAGCTGGAAGGCATTGCCCTTTATAATTATATATTGTTCCTGGGACCCCGAGCCTGATCTACTTACTGTTCTACGTTCCTAAATATGGACGTTAAAGAACATTTTGTTTCGGGCCATGCTGACAAATGTAACGTTTTCCCCTCGAAGAAGCACTGGTGGATGTGACTCATAGGCTCTCTCGTAATTTGTCATGTTCTCTCATTATGAATGAATAATGAACAATTACACTGCTTCATTTAGGACGGTGTGAGGGGCTTGGGAATCCATCAGCCTCACCTTAAAGTGTCCCCCACCCCCCCTTGACCAATACTGCAGGATGGTAGAAGTTCTTATAGGATAATATCTAGTCGGAAAACTTGCTCTTTCTATAATATGCAAAACTACAACTCCCATCATGGCTGGGCAGCCAAAGCTAAAGCTTTGGCTGTCCAGGCATGATGGGAGTTGTAGTTTTGCAACAGCTGGCGAGCCAAAGGTCCCCTGTCCTACACAAAGTTTTAATATATACATATAACATTGATTCCAATTAATTATATACACTATCCTACTGGATAAACGACATAGGATAATATACAAGTATACAATGGGTATATAGTAAACTATAGGAAGTTTGCTTATGACTAATTACTATGGTATTGTGGCCTGCCATTATTATTCCATTCGCTTAAACGGGTTGTTCACAAAAAAAAAAGTTATTTCAAATAAACTGGTGCCAGATATTTGTAATTTACTTCTATTTAAAAATCTCCAGTCTTCCAATACTTATCAGTTGCTGTATGCCCTGCAGGAAGCGGCGTATTCTTCCCACTCTGACACAGCGCTCTCTGCTGCCACCTCTGTCCATGTCAGGAAGTGTCCAGAGCAGTAACAAATCCCCAAAGAAAACCTTTCCTGCTCTACAGACTGGAAATAATATACCAGTTCCCACAGGGCATACGGCATCTGATAAGTACTGGAAAACTGGAGATTTTTCTGATACAAGTAAATTACAAATCTCTGATACTTTTTTTGTCAACTACCCCTTAAATGTGAGTTTTGGAGGTATATACCAATTGCACTTTATATATACCTCTTAAACTGCTTTTGCATTGGTTCATGTATTACCTATACATACGTATGTGGGCATTTTGCCCTCTACTGTTGTGTTTCTATAATATTGTTTCCTATTAAATCAGTATGTTTTTTTTTTGTTTTTTTTTAATCTTTGTTAAAGGAAACTTTCCCCCCACCCCCCCACCCCCGGGAATACACTTCATGTAGCTGTTGTCCTTGGCCAGGAAGTCAACCAAACACTGCTCTGCATCTGGGAAAGATGGGTGACGAGTAGTAGCCATTACTGCGATACTTTATACCAGGGATGGGGAACCTTTGGCTCTCCACCTGTTGCAAAACTACAATTCCCATCATGCCTGGACAGCCAAAGCGAATCGTTTATCGTGATCTTTCAACATGTTCTCAAATCGTCGTTGGTCGCTCGCTAAAAATTCACAGATCGCTTCGTGTAAACAGTCTTTCACCTATTCACCCTATGTCTGAGATGGGCTTAAGCGATCTTAAAAACGATTTTTTCTAACTATTTATTCGTCTAAACGCTGATCGTTATAAAAACCAAATCGTTGCTTCAAAATCGTTAAACGATCGATTGGGCATAACGTGGCATAACGCTCTGTGATCCCATCTAGTCGGGGATGGGCCAATATAAAGTGTACTATAAGATACCTGCAGACATAGGGTTTCTTCCGATTAGTTGATGGGATCTGGTTCCCCCCTTGCCCCGTCACCCATGTGCCCCCCAGCCAGCTGTATGGGGTCCCGGCTATGGCGGCAGCTGGAGTCCAGGCTTTCAGCATTGGCTTTAAAGCCTTAATGATCCACAATTAGTGTTTGTGTAATGGCATTCCTGCATGCAGGCAGCACAAATGGTTAAAGCTGGCAGGGCTTCTCCCTTGCAGGCTCTCCCCTCCCTGCTGGGCCCAGGTGCTGGGAGGGACAGTGAACAATGCTGAGGCCGGCGTCAGTCTGTCTGCTGCCCTGCTCCCCCCCCTCCCTGCTCGGCTGCAGCTGCACACAGGCCCCGCCCCCGACCGCTCCAGACCCCACAAAGAGAGCTTTATATAGGGCAGCGAGGGGTTATGGAGTAGGAGTGAGTATGTGAGAAAGTGGAGAATGCCGCACTGTACCTATAGCTCAGGGCATAGGCGAGGAAATACTACTATGATGGAGGAACCATAGACTGGACATCTGCCGCTCACTGTCTTCTATCTGGGTGGATGAGGGAAAGTTTACGGCTTGTCAGATCCCCCCTCCAGCTCCCAAAAAGGCTCCTGTAATAAAGTGTGACCTAGTTTCATGTCCCGACTAAACTGTTGTACCCGGAAATGTAATGTCATGATGGCCTATGGACTGGACTGTAATAACATAATGTCCTATGGACTGGACTGTAATAACATAATGTCCTATAGACTGGACTGTAATAACATGATGGCCTATGGACTGGACTGTAATAACATAATGTCCTATGGACTGGACTGTAATAACATAATGTCCTATAGACTGGACTGTAATAACATGATGGCCTATGGACTGGACTGTAATAACATAATGTCCTATGGACTGGACTGTAATAACATGATGGCCTATGGACTGGACTGTAATAACATAATGTCCTATAGACTGGACTGTAATAACATGATGGCCTATGGACTGGACTGTAATAACATAATGTCCTATGGACTGGACTGTAATAACACAATGGCCTATGAACTGGACTGTAATAACATGATGTCCTATAGACTGGACTGTAATAAAATGATGGCCTATGGACTGGACTGCAATATAATAATGTGGACACAGCATTATATGGACTGGACTGTAATAACATAATGCAGACAGCATTATATGTACTGTAATAAGATAATGTCCTATGGACTGTAATAACATAATGCAGACACAGCATTATATGGACTGGACTGAAATACCATAATGCGGACAGAGTCCTATGGACTGGACTGTAATAGTATAATGTGGACACAGTAATATATGGAGTGGACTGTAATAACAATGTCCTATGGACTGGACTGAAATGAATTAATGTGGACACAGTAATATATGGACTAGACTGTAATATGATAATGTGGACACCGCATTATATGGACTAGACAGTAATAACATAATGCGGACAGAAACCTAAGGACTGGACTGTAATAAGATAAGGTGGACACAGCATTATATGGACTGGACTGTAATATAATAATGCGGACACAGCATTATATAGACTGGACTGTAATAACAATGTCCTATGGACTAAACTGTAATAACATAATGCAGAGTCCTATGGACTGGACTGTAAAAAGATAATGTGGACACACCTGTGGTGTCCCACTAGGAGTGTTACTGCTGTTCACGCCCTTCGTAAAAGTCTGTACTTTTTGTGGTATTATTGCAGTCAAAGTAGTACTAAAAAATGACTACTAGATGTCACTGTGTTGTATATTGAAGTATGGAAGTTGCACAGCTAAGGTGTCTCAAAGGGTTATTGTGTTTATGTGTACCGTATTCTGTGAACCAGTAGGATCTTTACTTTCTTCTGTCCTATTACCTCTTCCCTTGCTACTCTTCTGTTGCACTCTTTCCACCCAACCACGGCGCACCTTACACGCTGAATAGGAAGTTAGTCCCTTGGGTGAGGGAGGAGTCTTCGTTGAGCTTCGGTGGAGAAAAGACGCAGCTCAGATAGCTCTCCACAGTGGTATTACCTGGGCCCTGGCCCTCTGCCAGGTCCCCCCTAACAAGTTGCAGTCTTAGTCAGTACCCTACATGGGTAGGACGCAGGAGAGTGCCCTCTTACAAACTTCTTTCTTGAAGTACCTATACGCTGCATGATGCCATGCTAAACCTTTCAGGAGAGGACTAGCCAACAGATCATCTCAACCCACGCTGAGGACTAGGAGCGGGAGTGTCAGCAGGAAACCCTCAGCACTCTGTTCATCCCAGGTAATAAGGTCTGGGTCCTGTGTCACCCATTAGTACGGTTCAGCCATAGTGGGCATCAGGTGGTGTGAAGACTATAGGTAAGTCAATACACAGGCACAGGTTGTCTTCTTCCTCTTCTACAAGTATTCTTCTACACACTCCAACTTCCCGGCAGAGCACATTACTACTTGGGTTGAGACTCTTATGGCACCCTCCTCTCTACTTCGCCACCTCAGTACAACCTTATCAACGCTACTACATCCTACTCTGCACTTATCACACAGATCTGGGGGTTCTATGTCTCAGTATTTATTGGAACTTTATCAAGTGTATGTCCGAGCTCATCTGTATTACCGGCTGCACATTTGCCTATAGTATATCAAGTCAACATTATCAACTGAGTCTGTGATTATTCGTTACCACCTGCACAGCACTTACACCGCAACCTTGGGACACTTCCCCTTTATGTGGGTGACGGGTCCTACGACTACGAGGGTCACTACACCACTCTGGCCACCTGTGACTACACTATCCCAAGGGACCCAGCAGCAACCCGACAGGACACCGACCACAGGGGAAAAGGGTACAACCGGCCTTACACTTTAAAAGCAGGCCTGCCATCATACCTGTTTTCACCAGGCACTGGCGTCACGTGACAAAACCCTAAGGTCCGGCTGTATCACTCATGCCACTGGACACTCATGCCAGGTCACACTTTATTTAAAAGTGTACTCGGGCAAAAAAAAAAAAAATTGAGATCAACTTGTGTCAGAAAGTTATACAGATTTGTAATTGACTTCTATTTAAAAAAAATCTCCAGTATTCCAGTACTTATCAGCTGCTGTCTGACCACAGTGCTCTCAGCTGCCACCTCTGTCCATGTCAGGAACTGTCCAGAGCAGCAGCAAATTCCCATAGAAAACCTCTCCTGCTCTGGACAGTTCCTGACATGGACAGAGGTGGCAGCAGAGAGCACTGTGTCAGGCTGGAAAGAATACACCACTTCCTGTATTAGGGTGGGTTCATATTGAGGAATTCTCACAGATAATGTCCGCGGAATTCCGCAGTATGTCCGCGCGCATCTTCTGTTGCAGAATATCCACAGCAATGTCAGGAAATACAGCAGCTGTTAAGTATTGGAAGACTGGAGATTTATTTATTTATTTATTTATTTAAACATTATTTAAGACTGGAGATTTTTAGGGCTCGTTCCCACTGAGCAAAAGCAGCTGAATTTCTGTGCTGAATCAGCGCTGAAATTTCAGCCGTTAAAATAGGTGCAGAGCTAATTTCCATTGTGTTGAATGGAAATTCTGCTCTGCAGTTCACACAGTGGAATTTCCGCACTGAACTAATCCGCTTTCCGCCAGAAGAATGAACATGTTCATTCTTCCGCTAGCGGAAGCCTATACAAATCAATGGGGCTCTGATTTTCTGTTTCAGCGCGGATTCAGCGCGGATTCAGCGCAGAATACAAGCGTAATACAAGCGGAAATTACTCGCTGAATCAGCGCGGAAATGGGGAAAAGGGGGGGGAGGAGGATTCTAGTATATGTTCTGGTATAGTCTAGTTTACTCACCAAATACTCGCTGAATTTCAGCGCTGAATGCATGCGGATTCAGCGCGGATTCCTCGAGTATTCCGCGCTGAATTTGTCAAGAGCTGATTACGAGCTGAACACTTTCCTAGCAGAATACGCAGGGATTCTGCTTACATTCTGCTTATATTCTGCTCGGAATTCAGCGTCAGTTGATTTCAGGCGGAAATATTTCCTTGCGTAATCCGCTCCTTTTGCTCTGTGTGAACGTAGCCTTAACTAGAAATAATAAATCTATATAACTTTCTGACACCATTTAGTTTAAAAAAGAAAAAAAAAACATTGCCAGAGTTCCCTTTTAAGTCTATGGGAGATACAGAAACAGCTCAGCTTGTTTATATCTTCTATAGATTTCCCATATCTCCAATATACTTTAATGGAAAGTAAGTACGCAGGTGCCGCTTCTTTCCCAACAGGAACCAGGCCTTCACATTTTGTGGATATGCCATTAGCTGGAAAACACCTTTAGGGTGCGTTCACACCTACAGGATCTGCAGCAGATTTGATGCTGTATTCAGTTATTTAAATGAAATCTGCTGCAGAAAATCAGCTGCAGATCCTGTAGGTGTGAACGCACCATTAAGCAGTGAAGTGATAAGTATATATAGGCATGCTCGGCATCCTGAGCGATCTGCTGTATACAATCATTCATGTCATGTATAGTGATGCTGCACTGCACAGATAGCGAGCACACGGGTCAGATTCCCAGGCTGCTGTTGGTGACAGCTGTTTCCTGCAGCCTGATGTCACCTTGAGGGACACAGAGAACGGTTCTTCCTGCAAAAACTTTGTGGGTTAAGTGATCTTTCTCACGCCCCAAGACTGGCAGCTGGACACCATCTGGGGACAGATATGGGGCAAAAGAGGTAATTCATGATAGTCGTTATATATCATATATATAACCTTAATACTGTCGCCACCATCTTACCTACCCCTCCATTTACTGAGTTACCTTTCCTGACTGGTAACAATGGGAGTAACTACTGCAGAACTGCACATTCATACTGGTCCTTGCTCCAGGGGGGCTCCCAGTCTCATTGCCGTATGGTCAGATCCTTAACTGAGGATCCCAATGAGGGTTGGATTAGTTACCAGGGTATCATGGGATCTCCTGGTGGGCCCTGACATAGTATTAGGATCTACAAGAAGACATCCCCAAGGTGACTTTGGAGCCAATCAATTATACTGGAGTCTGTTTCCTATAGGCCATATCCATGTTTTCCCGGACTCCCTAGGGCTTCTAGTAGAGAGATATGGGGGCACCCTCATCATAAAGTAGACCATGCTATTACAGATTGAACCCTCCATTTTTTTTTTTATTATTATGGAAATGATCTCCAAAAGCCCAGCGAGTGTCCCCCTGGATACAAAAGCCCAACTATGTAAGTTGCCTGCTATACCCCCCCCTGTGTTTGCTTGATTGATATCCACTAAGTTTTATCTTAAACTACTCATTTAAAGTAGATGAGATTAAATCCCGCATGAGTGCTCTGCAAACCATGCCCAGCACATGCACGGTTCTACAGGGCTTCTCCTAGTGTCCTTCGGGGCTTGTCTGAGCTATCAAAAGCGCAGCATTCAGTTGGTGAAGTAAAGCCTTGTGAATGTCAAGCAAGCAGCTGGAGGCGGTTAGAAGAAAGAGGTGTTACAGGCAAGCATGGGACATACATACCTGGGCTTCTGCATCCAGGGGGAACACCCCCTGGGATTTTGGAGCTTGTTTCTATATTAATAGAAAGACAGCTATCTCGGCACTGGAGGGCTCAATCTAAAAGCAAGGTATGCATGGAATCAGACTGAGAAGCCCCATATAACCACTCACTTAATTTAACTGCATGCTGCAGAGGATGTGGGAAACATAAAAAACATAAGTGGCCATAAAGGCAGACCACGCCACTGCAACAAGGCCCATGCAATAAGGGGGCCCGCAGGCCCCTGGCCCTTTGACTGTGTGAGTTCATGATAAACAGGGAGCTGGGAGAAGGAAGAACGCCAGGGCCAGGTGAGTATGTGTGGTATGAGGTAGGGGTAGGTGCGCCTTCATCTCCGCTCTTACTGATAAAGTAGCAATGGAGGAATTATAATAGAAGCCTATGGAACTTCCAACAATTGGGAGTCTCGGCAGCCGGACCAGCACCAATACAAACTTCTGACATGTCCCAATGACATTTAAGAAGTTTCTTGAAATGACAGGTACGCTAAACAACTGGATTCAGAACGTTATATTGATTTGTAATTTATTTCTATTTAAAAAATCGCAAATCGTCCCATCCTTATCAGCTGCTGTATGTCCTGCAGGAAGCAGTGTTTTCTTTTCCAACTTGACACAGTGCTCTCTGCTGCCACCTTTGTCACGCCCCCTTGTGATCAATGTGTATATCAGTCATTGCTATATATAACAGGTGAAGTCGTAATAATCTACAATAATAATCACGCCGTAAATCCAGGTTGTGACCCTAAAGGGGAAATTTATCAAACATGGTGTAAAGTGAAACGGGCTCAGTTGCCCCTAGCAACCAATCAGATTCCACCTTTCATTCCTCACAGACTCTTTGGAAAATGAAAGTTGGAATCTGATTTCACTTCACGCCATGTTTGATAAATCCCCCCTTTAAGTACGTATAGTCCAGGCCCAGATGAACTAAATGTATCTTGTTTTGTGGAACAGACGCTATGGAGCGTACAAGGTTTCCAGAAGGCCATAGGGTTAACCATTGTGCTCTTTGCCCCGGGTCCACTAATATCCCTGACTGCCTTGGACTATGCTCTTTTCTATGTCATCTTGGGAGGGAGAGATTTCATTGTGCATAGTCCTTATCACATCTGTGTCAACATCACGCCGAGGAGCGTACCCGGGGTCCCTTCTGTCGCCCGCCTGGGGATGGACGGCCTATTTTGATGGTTCTCTTTTCTATAAGTCATCCTACAAGTGTCAGCATTCATTTGCCATAGCTTCCATTCTGTGAGGGTTGCTCTGGAAGCAGCAGATCTCCTGAAGCATGGCTCATTCGGCCTATGTCAGGGTGTCAGGCCGCTTTGCGGGAAGGGCCAGTGACTGAATTGTCTGGGAAGGAGGTGATAATAGGAGCATCTGCATGACAATGCCACCAGTTCACACTCCATTTGTACAAGGGCTCAGGGGGTCCACAGCTGCTGCTCTGGAGTGCCACTACATCACTCTCTTGTTAGAACAGCCCTTTCATATGGGCTCCTTATGGATGCTAAGCATTTCAGGTCAGTTTCTGACAACCCCTGTTCCCACATCCAGCTCTAAAGCCACCCGGGCCAGCTGTGCCCCTTAAGAGGATGTGAATGAATCAAGTGTAAATGTAAGAGATACCGACAATTCTCTCACACACAGAAAGGACCAGAGAAATTCCTGCCCGGTTGCTGGAACGCATGCATTTATTATGAGGGGTCGCTGCATTTATTATGAGGGGTCGCTGCATTTATTATGAGGGGTCGCTGCATTTATTATGAGGGGTCGCTGCATTTATTATGAGGGGTCGCTGCATTTATTATGAGGGGTCGCTGCATTTATTATGAGGGGTCGCTGCATTTATTATGAGGGGTCGCTACATTTTTTTTTGGTCTTTTTTTAGTGCGGTGTTATATTTAGGCCCTATTCCACGGAACGATTATCGGCCGTATTCGGCCGCTACGAACGATAATCATCCCGTGGAATAGAGTGCAACGATCAGCCGACATCGTTCACGTCGGCGGATAGTTGCAGTCGCTTGTTTTTCAACATGTTGAAAAACAAGCGACTGATATAGCAGCGATCTGCTGCCGTCGCTCCGTTGAATAGGAGCATCGGCAGCAGATGCTGCTATATCCTATGGGCTGCCCGGACGATCAGCGATCCTCCGAGCAGCCCCCCCGCAGCCCCCCCCCCGCCTCTCCCGCACTCACCTGCTCGCTGCTGCCGCGCTGAATAGCGGCGGCAGCGAGCGGGGAACGAGGAGCAAACGAGCACTGAGAGCGCTCGTTTGCTCCTCTGATGACCCGTGTAATAGGGGCATTTGTTTTGTTTTGGGCAACAAGAACAATTAATGATGTGTTATTGCATTACATGATCTATGAATCACATTTGTTATAGGGGGGAAAAAAACTTCCAGTTATATATATATATATATATATATATATATTTCACACGATAGATAGATGTAGTGAGAATAACAGCAAGCACAAGCGCTTAGGCTAGGTTCACACTGCGTTTTTGCAATCCGTTGTTTTCATCCATTTATGGAAAAAACAGATGACAAAAACGGACGCATTTGTGTGCATCCGTTTTGATCCGTTTTTCCATTGACTTCCATTGTAAAAAAAACAGATCCGTTTTTTTTTTGACGGACACAAAAATGTAGCTGACACTATTTTTGTGTTCGTTAAAAAAAAACGGATCCGTTTTAATCCGTTTTTTTTAGGCTACGTTCACATTAGCGTTTGACCATCTGGCACCATTCCGTCTACCTTTTCCGTTTTAGAGTAGGCAAAACGGAAACGGTAAAATCCCCATAGACTCCCATGCTATTTTAGTGTGCTCCGTTTGCCCTAATTGTGCTCCGTTTGCATGCAATCCGTTCAAGATCCGTTTTTTTGAACGGAAGAAAAAATAGTGTTTGCAGTATTTTTCTTTCTGCTTAAAAAAAACGGATCACGAACGGAAAGTGCACTTCCGTTTTTTTTTTTACATTGTAGTCAATGAGGACGGATCTAAAAAGGAAGGTATTTCCGTTCACATCCGTTTTTTTTCATCCGTTTATGCACTGAGCATGCGCAGAAGCAGCAAGAAACCAAAGAAGAAAAATAAACGGATAGAAAAACGGATGCTGACTGATGCAAACTGATGTACAAAAGTCAGTTTTTTTTAAGCCAAAATACAAACGGACCATTAAAAAAAGATGAACATTTTGCAATCAGTTTGCATCAGTCTGCTCATCAGTTTATGCTCATCCGTTTAATTAATATAGACGGATCCGTTAGAAACAAAGAAAAACGCTAGTGTGGCCGAGCCCTTACAATGGAAGTCAATGGAAAAACGGATTAAAACGGATGCACACAAATGCATCCGTTTTTTCCATCCGTTTTTTGCAAAAAATGGATGAAAAAAAACAGATAGCAAAAACGCAGTGTGAACCTAGCACTTATGTTTGCTGTTATTATCACATGTTCTTTTGAATAAATCACCTTACGATTTTGGCATACTTCTGGAGTGCTGTGGACTTTACTACATTTATCTACGTTTGGTCAGTGGTCTCTTGGCACCCGCTACCACCTGCAGGCAAAGTGCTGCTGAAACTTTTTTATTTGGATCTAGATAGATAGATAGATAGATAGATAGATAGGAAGGAAATAGATAGATAGATAGATAGGAAATAAATAGATAGATAGATAGTAGATAGATAGATCTAAATTAACGACTCAAAACGATTTTTCAACCACTGCCTGCAATTACGCAGGACGATTATCGTTTAAATTTAAATGATTTAACAATTTTCTGAATGATAATTGTCCCGAGTAATAGGGCATTTGAGCGATAATTGGCTCGTGTAAATGCAGCTAACGATCAAGCAACGGGCGAGAAATCGGTCATCGTGGTCTTTCCACATGTTCTCAAATCATCACTGGTCGCTCGCTGATAATTCGCCAATCCCTTCATCTAAACAGTCTTTCAAAGATTCACCTTAGTGTGTGAGATGGCCTTAAAGGGGTACTCCGGCGCTGATAAGGAAAAAACAAAACTATCAATCAATCAATCAATCAAACATAGTTTTTACATTTACCATCCCTCCTGAGTCTGTCTCTGTTTAAATTTCCCGCTGTTTGCAGGTCCCTGAAGCTCCAGTTGGTGGCTTTATTTTTTTCTTTACTTCCTGGTTTGGGCTTTCCCATGATGCACTTTGTCTCCAGCAATGTCTAACAGACTCTGTAAAACTGTTAGATGGCTTACAGCTTGTTCAGCCAATCATAGCGGAGAAACCTGTGTCATCTGACAAAGGGTGGCTAGCCTAACAGGGCTTATACCCGCCTCCCTTTTGATGATGTCATTGTCACAAAATGGCTGCCACAGAATAGCCTGGGGTCAACAGTCATTAGGTAAAAATTAGTTTACTTCACTTCCTGGTTGAGGGGTTAAAAGATAGGGAAGGGGGGTCAGATAGCATATTACAGTTATATAACTTTGTAATGTGTTTCAATTAGTGGGAAAAAGCTTTTCGCTGGAGTACCCCTTTAATCGATATTAAAGCAATCGTAAAAACTCTTTTTCGAACGATTTATCGCTTTGTCTAAACGCTAATCGGCATAAGAAAACGAAATTGTTGCTTCAAAATCGTTAAACGATGGATTAATCACTTTATCGCTCTGTATAAACTGAGCATCAGACCAGTGTGTACAGTAATTGCAGCGTCACAGCTGACAGTCACACATTTACCTCAGGGAGGACTTAGCACACAACAGCCATTAGGCCTCCTCCTCCCTCGTCTCATTAAAGGAGTCAAATACTGATGACGACTAAAAGGATGATTTGTGTAAAATCCATTACCTGCTTAAGATCATTGCGCTGTGTTTGAGTACAAGCTTTACACACGGAGCCGCATAGATACAAGCACATAGCGGCCTATAGGTGATAACATGGGCCAGGCCGAGCAACTGCTGAGAAAACCGTCAACTCAGCAAACAAATTACAATGAAGGAGGCAAATACGGACACAAGACGGCAGTAATAATTACTGATCGATCAGCACACATTAATGCTCATCACTCTATATTACCATCACCTCCAGCTTAGCTTCCAGGATATGAAGCTGTCTCAGTCACATATAGCCAAAACATTTAGTAACCTTAAATTCTTTCAAATTAACCGAAAGTTCCAGAAATCTTGTCTTCCAGTACTTATCAGCTACTGTATGTCCTGCAGGAAGTGTTGTATTCTTTCCAGGCTGACAGTGCCCTCTGCTGCCTCTTCTGGCCATGTCAGGAACTGCCCAGTGCAGTAGCAAATCCGTGCTCTTCTATTGGTGTTCTGTGCCACAATGACGGCCTGCACTAACCCATGTTGTTTCTTTTTGGGGTCCACATTGCATAGAACATAGAAACCAATGAGATCTAAATTTGACCCCAGATGCAGATCCAGAATTATGTTTCAGAGCGGTGAACGAGGCCTTACATTGTCGCAATCTCTCCCCGGCTATATCTTCTGATCTGAGCGGTGACAGCAGTGAGACCCGACGTGATCAATAACATGTCAGATGACATTTCACAAGTTATTTCACAGTGTCCATATAAGCCTTGGAATAAAGGACCCCCCCCCCCCCCATATGCATTGCAGAAAAGTTATCTGAACCCCCAAATTTACAGCGGGACCAGATGACTGTATAAAGTGTATGGGGGCCTCCCAGCTCTCCCCAATAGAGGGAGAGGCATGTTGGATTTCATCTGTCTGGCTCTTTTGTTTTTGGGGAGATAAGCCGCTGTCAGAGAAGTCTGAGAGCCGAATATTTCCCCTCGCCTCCATTGTATGGCCATCAGTCAAACATATCGGCCATTTAAAAAAATTATTTTCCTTATCCATTCTCCGGGAAGGAAATCCTCATCGGGATCTGTTGCCCTGTTGCGTGTGATCTTCCTTGGAGCGATTAGAGTTGGACATTGGCCTTACAGTATATCCTATGGGAAGTCTACGTGCCTGTGTGTCTGATAACTGTTAACCCCTTCTCTGCCGCATAGTGACACCACAAATGGATATTTTTAGCTTCCTCTGCACTTTTTTATCTGTCTTTGTATATTTTTAGCTTGTAGGTTCGGGGGCGGATGCCGAGTTATCTCTCATGTCTTAAGCTCTGATTCTTCCATCTGCGGATAACTCCACATCCTGAGGTGGTGGGGGGCAGTGAGTGATGTACCAGCTGTTTCCCCCCCATCTCCAGCATCCATCTATAGTTTGTCATTGAACTGTTTCTATCAATCAATGGAAAAATGCTACTAACATGTTGCCTGAGTGTTACCGCATCTGTAGGAGTACAATATATAGTTCAGCATAGCGGTATGTCTATGTGGTACTATCTCTCTCTATGCAGCATCAGATGGCGGTATGACATGTGTAAAGTTTTGTAGTAAATGTTGTTCCCCAGCCCCCCCTCCGCCCCCCTCTACCCTCAGCTGCACGGCTGAATGCTTCTGAATTCTGGGAAATCCTTAATAAGTTTTTTAGTGGGAAGAAGGCAGGGAGACGCCATGGTGTCTGAGCCGGACATAAGAGACGCCAGGGAGAGTGGTCTGTGTCCTGAACCCACCCAGTGTTTCCTGGAAGGAGGGAGGGTGCGATGGAGGGAGAAGGCGGGAATAATCAGAGATGTAATGACATTCTGCCAGTGATGTGAAGAAGAAAAAAAATTTTCTAAAATTTTCCATTTTAGTTTATGGGTCAGTAACCCTAAATGACAGGGCCTATACATCTCTATGGTGTTGTGTCTATAGGAAATGTATCCATATCATGCACACACACATGGCATCCCATGGCTATCTCCTGTCTCCAGGCAGTCTGTGGGAAACACGTCGGAGCCAACATACTGTATGGACGTAAGATCAGGGCTCGAGACTGGCGGCTTATACAGCGGGTGTAGGCTATACAGATACTACTGATACAGAACAAGCACAAGCGTTCCACTGTTAGGGTCCTATTACACAAAGCGATTTTTAACGACTAACGATAAGCGATTACAAACGAGATTGTTTATTGTTAACCTGAAATCGTTCAACATATTACACAGAACGATGGTCGTTATTGCGATCGTTACTACGATCGTTTATTCCTTCTGATCCCAGCAAAACAATAGACAATGTGCAATTACACTGAGCGATTAGTGAAACGAATGATTGAGTGAACGAATGTGGAATTACAGCAAACGATTAACGATAATTTTAGGTTCAGCTCTAAATCAATGACCAACATATTAACAATTTTTCCATCGTTGACTGCAATTACACAGAACGATGATTGTTTAAATTTGAATATAACAATTTTTCGCACGATAATCGTCCCGTGTAATAGGGCCCTTAGGGTCCCATTACACGGAGTGATTTTTAACGATTAACGACTAACAATAAACGATCGCAAACGAGATTGTTTATCGTTAACCTGAAATCGTTCACCATATTACACAGAACGATGGTCGTTAGATACAATCGTTATTGCGATCGTTACTATGATCGTTTACTCCTTCTGATCTCAGGAAAACAATGGACAATGTGCAATTACACTGAACGATTAGTGACAAATGCGGAACTTCAGTGAACGAATGTGGAATTACAGTGAACGATTAACGATAATTTTAGGTCCAGATCTAAATCAACGATCAATGACATAAGAACGATTTTTCCATCGTTGCCTGCAATTACACAGAATGATTATTGTTTAAATTCAAATGATATAACGATTTCTCGCACGATAACCGACCCGTGTAATAGGGCCCTTACTGTCTGCTTCCCCTGTGCTCACAAACATTAAAGGGGTAGTTCAACAACAAACAAACAAACAAAAAAAATCTATCAAATCAACTGGTTCCAGAGATTTGACATTTACTTCTATAAAAATAAAAAAAAACTCCAGTCTTCCAGTACTTATCAGCTGCTGTACGTCCAAAAGGAAGTAAGTTAGTGATTGCCCTGAGAAATGGGAAAGCAACTACTGAAATGGGAAGTTACTTTTTACTCTGTATAACTTTATAATTTATAAAGATAATTTTATCTCTGGCAAAAAAAAATAAAATAAAATTATATATATATATATATATATATATATATATATATATATATATATATATATATATATTAAAAAGTGGTGTATTCTTTCCAGTGTGACACAGTGCTCTCTGCTGCCACCTCTGTCCATGCCAGGAACTGTCCAGAGCAGCAGCAAATCCCCATAGAAAACTTGATTAGATGTACACCATTCTTAATGTACCGAATTAATGCTTGAACAGTTATAACAAAAAAACTTTAATAAAATATCTTTAAAAAAAAAAAGGAAACTTCTACTTCTCTAGACAGTTCCTGACATGGACAAAGGTGTCAGCAGAGAGCACAGTGTCAGACTGGAAAGAGTACACCACTTCCTGTAGGGCATACAGCAGCTGATAAGTACTGGAAGGCAAGATATTTTAATAGAAGTAAATCTCTGGCATTTTCTGGCACCAATTGATTTGAAAGAATAATTTCCTGAACTTCCCCTTTAAAAGAATAAAGACATTTTCTTATTGCATATATTGATAGTCTGAGGTTGTGTTCATACATGTCTGCGGGTTGCTGACACCTGGCATCCCTGCCAATCAGCTGTCCCGCAGGGCTGGCCCTTCCTGGTTACTACAGCTCACCTCCCATTCACTTCAATAGCAACTGGGCTACTGTAGCCAGACACAGCCACCACACAATAGAGGCAATAGAGAGTTGCTTCTGGACCAGTTCACATTATAGATCTGTCCGCTAGAGCCTTGCAGAAAACCTGGTGTTTGAAAGTCATGTCCACTAATGTTTCAAGTATGAGCATGGACCCTGCCTGAAGGGGAACTCAAGCGAAAATCTTGTTCTTTCAAATCAACTGGTGCCAGAAAGTTATATAGATTTGTAATTTACTTCAATTTAAAAATCTCAAGTCTTCCAGTACTTATCAGCTGCTGTATGCACTGCAGGAAGTGGTTTATTCTATCCAATCTGACACGGTGCTCTCTGCTGCCATCTCTGTCCATGACATGGACAGAAGTGGCAGCAGAGAGCACTGTCTCAGACTGGAAAGAAAACAACACTCCCTGCAGAACATACAGCAGCTGATAAGAACTGGAAGACTAGAGATTTTAAACAGAAGTAAATTACAAATCTATATAACTTTCTGAAACTAGTTGATATGAAAGAAAAAGATAACCCCTTTAAAGAAGAACTCCGGTGGAAAAAAAGAAATTGTTTTCAAATCAACTGGGGTCAGAAAGTTATACAGATTTGTGATTTACTTCTATTAAAAAAATTCTACAGTCTTCCTGTACTTATCAGCTGCTGAATTTCCTGCAGGAATTGGTGTATTATTCTTATTTACAGACCAGGCATAGAACGTGGCTGCACCATCACGCCCTCCCCTGTCATTGAGGTGCTCATACGACCCCCGATTACCCCCCCCCCCTCTATAGACGCCATTTCTATTTCCATAGTAACTGGTTCCCATTATTTCTAGCTTTCCCAATCCTATATTATGTAGATAGATATCTATTTTGTACGCATGGCATGTACTCTGCGTGGCTAGATCCTTAACCACTGTCATCTATCTGAAGCAGATGTGATGACGCCTGTTTTGTACGAGTTGTACGGAGATAAAATTGACTCCCACACAGTGCAGCCTGGAGACACCTGCAGAGCGGTATACAGGTGTGTAACAGGAAGTGTGTGGGTGTCACCGCTCCATCCTCACTCAGCATCTGTGCTTCCTGGAAGCAGAACTCCAAGCATGTCGCTGACAATCTGCTCTAGCGATCAGCACTCTCTGTACCTGGCATCTATCATCTGACGTCACCATCTACCCCCCCTGTACCACCGCCATGACTTATCACTCAGCAGCAGAGAGATTTTAATATGAGCGCTGTACTCTACCCCCCACTAAACACTTATCGTTCAAATTATTGTTAAATCGTTCGAATCTAAACGATAATCGTTCGGTTGAAATGCAGTTAACGATTAACGACCGAACGAGAAATCGATTTATAAGACCTGGACCTATTTTTATCGTTGCTCGTTCGCAAAACGTTCGCATTGAATAAGACGTCGTTCGCAGTAGATACGAACGCAATAGCGAAGAAAAAACGATAGCAAATACGATCATAAGTAACGATTATCATTCCATGGAAATGAGTGAACGTTTTCAGGTCTTTCGCAATAGCGGTCGTTTGAGATCGTTAATAGTTAACGATTATGCGAACGATAATCGTCCGGTGGAATAGGGCCCTTAAACTCCGAATAGTCACAATATCAGGGGTAGGGAACCTTGGCTCTCCAGCTATTACAAACTACAACTCCCATCATGCCTGGACAGCCAAAGCTAACGCAGCCAAAGCAACAGCTGGAGAGCCAAGGTTCCCTACCCCTGATATAGCTACTCTGAAATGATACATAATGGGGGAGATTTATCAAAGATGGCGTAAAATGGCGCAACCTATCAGTAGGATTAGAATGATAGGGGGATTAGTAGATATTGGTGGAGATTTATCAAACATGGCGTAAAGTGAAACTGGAAAATAAAAGGTGGAATCTGATTGGTTGCTAGGGGCAACTGAGCCAAAGAGTCTGTGAGGAATGAAAGGTGGAATCTGATTGGTTGCTAGGGGCAACTGAGCCAGTTTCACTTCACACCATGTTTGATAAATCTCCACCAATATTTACACTGATAGGCTATGTTCACATGTAGTAAGAGACCGGCCATTCCGTGACCCGAAAAGATTTGAAAAGATCTTTCGGGCCGCAGAGTTCAGATGCGGGCGCGCACGGTTGCTCCCTATAGCACACAATAGAGCAAGCGGCCAGAGCCGCTCCCTCTATTGTGTGAACTGAGGGTTTTCTGCTATTCACTAAATAGCGGCCGCAGAAAACTGACATGTCAGTTGTTTGCGGCGCCGCTTAGGGTCCTCCCGGTCGGAGAATATACTATGGGGGAGATTTATCAAATATGGTGTAAAGTGAGACTGGCTCAGTTGCCCCTAGCAACCAATCAGATTCCGCCTTTCATTCATCACAGACTGTTTGGAAAATGAAAGGTGGAATCTGATTGGTTGCTAGGGGCAACTGGGCCAGTTTCACTTTACACCATGTTTGATAAATCTCCCCGTATATGTATACACTCCGGCCGGGATTCCATACACGGCAAGGTAACGTATCTTTTCATAATAATCACGACCGTTGTACAACGGCCGTGATTTTACGAAGAGATACATTGTCTGAACATAGCCATATTTTGTAGACACCAGGAGAGATTTGTGCTTCTGTGTTTTTAATAGTATCTAGATCAAAAAGTATAGGGCTAGGTTCACACAGTCACTGCTACATTATTCTGCCCTGTCCTAGGGAGAGAGCGATAAACAATCAGCAGCACAATGGACGCACTATGGATGCAATTTAATTTAAAGGTGTACTAGTAATTCTTGGGAGAAATTTTCAAATCAACTGGTGTAAGAAAGTTATACAGATTTGTAATTTACTTCTATTTAAAAAATCTTCCGTCTTCCAGTACTTATCAGCTGCTGTATGTCCTGCAGGAAGTGGTGTATTCTTTCCAGTCTGCTGCCACCTCTGTCCATGTCAGGAACAGTCCAGAGCAGCAGCAAATCCCCATAGAAAACCTCTCCTGCTCTGGTCAGTTCCTGACATGGACAGAGATGGCAGCAGAGAGCACTTTTTTTGGGGATGTAAGTGTGACTGGGACCCAGAAGTTATCTCTAAACATACTGGCCTAGTAAGTTGTAGGACTCTTTAGGCTGTATTCACACATGGCATTTTGATGTGTTTTCTTTTGCTGCAGTTTTTTATTATTTATTAATTAGTATTTTTTTCTGTGAAAAACATAGAACATGGGTCAAAAACTCCATGGGTGGACACAGCTTTATAGAAATCAGACAAAATAAACTTTATTTTAAAGTTATATGGACTAATACAGACAGTGAATAAGCATAACGAAGGGCCGAAGTACAGACCTGATGTGTACATGAGATTGATTAAGATCACATGACTAATTGCTGTGCGGGGGAGATAGAGAAATGGCGTCCAGGCGTTTACTGCACACAGGGCACTCCAGTTCCTTTCAGACCACAGTAGCCATCTGGGTTTTTGTGAAGATATTGCTGGTGGTAATCCTCAGCGTAGTAAAACACGGGAGCAGGATGGATCTCAGTGGTGATGGCTCCCAGGCTTTTATGTTTAAGCTCCTATGGTTAGAAGACAGGAATCATTGTATGGATTTTATTTGCATCTTGCTTTTTGTGTTCAGCCATCATATAATCAGCAGGTACACGCATTGCCGATAATCAGCAGGTACACGCATTGCCGATAATCAGCAGGTACACGCATTGCCGATAATCAGCAGGAACACGCATTGCCGATAATCAGCAGGTACACGCATTGCCGATAATCAGCAGGTACACGCATTGCCGATAATCAGCAGGTACACGCATTGCCGATAATCAGCAGGTACACGCATTGCCGATAATCAGCAGGTACACGCATTGCCGATAATCAGCAGGTACACGCATTGCCGATAATCAGCAGGTACACGCATTGCCGATAATCAGCAGGTACACGCATTGCCGATAATCAGCAGGTACACGCATTGCCGATAATCAGCAGGAACACGCATTGCCGATAATCAGCAGGTACACGCATTGCCGATAATCAGCAGGTACACGCATTGCCGATAATCAGCAGGTACACGCATTGCCGATAATCAGCAGGTACACGCATTGCCGATAATCAGCAGGTACACGCATTGCCGATAATCAGCAGGTACACGCATTGCCGATAATCAGCAGGAACACGCATTGCCGATAATCAGCAGGTACACACATTACCAATATTCAGTAGGAACACGCATTGCCGAAAATAGATTACGTCTATTTAAAAAATCTTTAGTCTTCCAGTACTTATCAGCTGCTGTATGCTCTGCAGGACGTGGTATATTCTTTCCAGTCTGACACAGTGCTCTCGGCTGCCACCTCTGTCCATGTCAGGAACTGTCCAGAGCAGTAGCAAATCCTCATAGAAAACCTCTCCTGCTCTGGTCAGTTCCTGACAAGGACAGATGTGGCAGCAGAGAGCATTGTGTCAGACTGGAAAGATTACATCACTTCCTGCAGGGCATGCAGCAGCTGATAAGTACTGGAAGACTGGAGATTTTCTAATAGAAATAAATTACAAATCTATATAACTTTGACAAGAGTTGATCTGAAATATTTTTTTCCCACCGCAGTACCCCTTTAACTAAACCATATATGCAAGAATAATGTATTATTGCACCAACATATTCCATAGGACTGTGCAGAGTATACATATCCATGTTGATCTATTGACCCAGTGGCGCTCACATCTAATTTACCTACCTAGATAGCAAGGTTTTACATGATAATAATAATAATTATAATTTTTATTTATATAGCGCCAACAGATTCCGCAGCACTTTACAATTCAATATAATAAAACTTGTGCCACAAAAACAACCCAAAAAACCCCTCAAAAGATGTCTCCAATCGGCCTATAACTTGTTTAATAAAGGCCTTTAGACGCTGATGAGAAATGATATCTACAGATTGTGTCATCCATGTATTTATGATGGGGTCAGGCAGCACTCTATGCACCTTGGGTCTTGGAAAGTGCAAGGTTTGCAGATAGACTACAAATAGACTTCTTTCATAGACTGACCCTGACCAAGAGCACCCTCTGCTGGTGAAAGGCCGGTATGACATCAAAGACAACATCCACAGGCATTCTATCTAATCCATGGAATGTTGGCTGATCAAAGGAATTTAAGGCTGTAGAATATTTACCTTCTGGTAGCTTTCTTTAGACTGAACAGCGGCTGCTCTCTGTTGATCGCCATAAGTGAATATCACTGAGCGGTACTGAGTACCTACATCCTGCCCCTGCTTCATTCCTGCAATGACAGATGGAGTGATAAGTTTATGGGAAAGGCTTTATATTGTCATCATTATCTTCACTTCTTATCATATCTAGCCTGGTATAGAATTATAGGATCCCGAGACGAACTGCCAGGTCATGTTGCCAAGCACTTAAAGGGGTATGTGCTTGATTAGAGCTGGGGTCTGGGGACAACAGGGCAGATCCCCACACAAACATTGGATTTTTCTAACGATTTATTCGTCTAAACGCTGATCAATTGGGCGAATTATCGCTTCATTTAAACGTTAATTGTAATGTATGCTTAAACTGCATACATTACCTATCCTGTGATTGGCTGGGCAGGCTGTCTGCTCACACAGGCTCTGAAGCTGCAGCACGCGGGACCCGGGGAGAAGCAGAGCGCAAGAGGAGCCCTGGACCATGGATAGGTAATGTAGGCACTTTGCAAATCGTCAGCCGCCAGCCGTGCACCGCTATTACACATAGCGATGCGCGGTCGGTGCCGGACAATTATAGGCCCAAACCTATATCAACAATCAGACGATGATCGTTGTGTTTATTACACGGCCCATGTAATAGGACTCTTACTGTCCCCCCTTATTGCTGCCACCCAATAGAAGTGTATATATAAAGAACAAAAGCATGGCGCAAATGTGGAGATTCGCCATTTTAATGGGTAAAATGACTCTAAATCTCATCGGCTCCAAGTTTATACCGGCGCCTGCGCTATAGATTAGGCGCAGGGGAAAAAGTGCTGTAAAGGCAAAGGACTTAATATAGACCCCTTTCCATTCAGAACAATTTTGATAATTTCCCCCCCCTCCCCCCAACATACTGATTTTATTGAAGTTATATTACAAAGTGATATAGCTTTATTGAGGCCATGTATTAGTGACACAACAATGTAAAAATGTCTCCAGAGTACCCCCATAATACAGAATTACTATTAGATAAGTAAAACAATATATGTACAAAGCTACTCAGTTTATCGTGTATTGTTAAATAATGTTTGAAAAGGATATTCCAGATTTGTTATTTCTATTAGAAAAAAAAACTCCACTGAAGTCTTCCAGTACTTATCAGCTGCTGTATGTCCTGCAGGAAGTGACGTATTCTTTCCAGTCTGACACAGTGCTCTCTGCTGCCACCTCTGTCCATGTCAGGAACTGTCCAGAGCAGGAGAGGTTCTCTATGGGGATTTGCTCCTGCTCTGGACAGTTCCTGACATGGACAGAGATGGCAGTAGAGAGCACTGTCAGACTGGAAAGAATACGCCACTTCATGCAGGACATACAGCAGCTGATAAGTACTGGAAGATTTTTGAATAGAAGTAAATCTATAAAACTTTCAGTTGATCTAACTGTGACGTTCTGCCCTGTTCCACTAGAATCAATAGAGCCGCGTCACATAGGGGAGGGGTTTCGTCAATCTGGGGGTCGGCGAGACCACCTCCAGTGCTAGAGGCCAGGACGGTGCCTGGGAATAGACCGGTGCCGTGCATTATACCTTCTGTTGGATTGTGGTTTTCCCAGAACAATTTCAGCAAAGACTTATAACTGATCACTTTAGGGTCAAATACTACTCGGACGACTTCAATGTGGGCAGTGAGTCCTAGAATAAAAAAAAAAACGACAAAAACATTAAGTAAACATATATCTAGGACTGAAATGTTCTTAATCAGACAAACCAGATTTTTTTTTTTAGGGTATTTTTGTTGTTTTGCTTTTTGTGCTTTACAGAAATTCTGAATGTCATAATAATCTAAGGAATAAAAAGTGCATGGCCTGCGAATGTGGTGGGCGACTTCTCGCCCTACCTAAGGGATATTACACAGTATACTTTTAAGCATCGTTTAACCCATGCTGATGTATTGCAAAGAAAAACGATTCGCAGGTTTCGATCATCGCACACATTACCGTCTCATTGGTTTTTTAGCATAATTTGGGGGTACTGAATTAAGATGAAGGGATGTTCACTATACAGTAGGATGAATAAATGAATAATTTTAAATGTATTACACAGCCCAACATTTGCTTTAAGCTCAATAATCGTGCAGCCCTTGTGTTAATAAAAAAATAATAACGTTATACTTACCTCTCCAGGCTCCCTGGTGTCCTTCTGCCTGTTTCCTGCTTATCGTAGCCACCGCTGAAGCTTTTGAACCCACTTGTGCAGTGACAGGCTGCTCAGCCAATCTCTGGACGAGACAGCCTGTTACTTCAGAAGCTCCAGTGAGCGGGAAACAGGCAGGAGGACACTGAAGTAGCCTGGAGAGGTAAGTATAAACTTTATTATTTTCTATATACTTTCATCAGCTGCTGACGATGCACCTTCTATGTGCGGCCAGGGGGACAAAGATTTGTAAAGTAGCTGAAATGATCAGTCGATGATCGGCTCCTTAGCTAATCGTTGTCTTTATTACATGGGGCGATATCTGCCCAATAGAGCCGTAAGAATGACATTAGGAAATTGTAAATATATTGTTTAATAATCTGTAAGCAGGCCAAGTTGTATCCCAGGGTGCTCGCTAAGGGTCCTATTAGACAAAGCGATTTTTAACGATTATGGGTTAGCGATTAACGCTAAACGATCACAAACAATCATTCACCATATTACACAGAACGATAGTCGTTAGTTACGATTGTTACAATGATCGTTACTGTGATCGTTTACTCCACCTGATCCCAGCAGAAGAAGGAACGATGTGGAATTATGGTGCGTTTACACGGAACAATTATTACTCAAAACACAGCAACCGATCAAGTGACGAGTGAGAAATCGTTCGTTTTGATCTTTCAACATGTTCTCAAATCGTTGTTGGTCGTTCGCAGAAAATTCGCTGATCGCTTTGTGTAAACAGTCTTTCATCGCTTCACCTTACGTGTGAGATGGGCTTAAGCAATCTTGAAACGATCACAATAACCGTTTTTTCAACGATTTTTCTTTTTGTGTAAACGCTGATTGTTATAAAAAAAAATCTAATTGTTGCTTTAAATTCAATAAACGATAAAATCGATAAAAGATTAAACGGACCATTACACTGAACCATTAGTGAACGATTAACAATAATTTTAAGGTCAGATCTAAATCACCGATCAACAACACTAGAACGATTTTTCGATTGCTGCCTGCAATTACACAGGACGATTAGCGTTTAAATGTGAACAATATAACGAATTTCCACGCGATAATCGCCCCGTGTAAGGGTCTGTTTACCCACACAGATTATCGGACAGATATCTGCCAAAATTTTTGCAGCCAAAGCCAGGAATGGATTTGAAAAAAAGTGAAATATCAGTCTTTCCTTTATGACCTGTTCCCTGTTTATAGTCCATTCCTGGCTTTGGCTGCAAAAATCTGTCAGATAATTTGTGTGTGTAAACGGACCCGATCGTACGATTAACGATGTCGGAGTAACGATTTTTTTTTTCATAATGATCAGCATTTAGACGGTACATTATATCGTACGGAAAATCGTTTTGCGATCGCTTAAGCCTATCTCACACATTGGTTAAATCGGCGAACGACTGTTTACACAGAACGATCTGTGAATTTTTTGAGAACGACGATTTGAGAACATGTTCAAAGATCAAAATAAACGATTTCTCGTTCGTCGTTTGATCGTTCGCTGCGTTTACACGTACGATTATCGTTTGATGTCAATCGTTATCGCGAAAATTCGCACGATAATCGTTACGTGTAAACGCACCATTAAAGTGTCTAATAGTGCGTTTACACAGACAGATTTATCTGACAGATCTTAAAAGCCAAAGACAGGAATGGACTATAAACACGGAACAAGGTCATAAAGGAAAACTGAAATCTCTCCTTTTTCAAATCCATTCCTGGCTTTGGCTTCAAAAATCTGTCAGATAAATCTTTCTGTGTAAACGCACCATAATAATAAAAGTTGGTAATTCCCCATATATATTGATAGAAACTGTTTAAAGGGAATTTCTTAGCAGTATGGAGCCCTCAAATAAGGTTGACTACATGACTACAGCCCCTACAGGGAGAGAACTGCTGATAAGTGACTTGTCCAGCATCACTTGTTAAAGGGGTTATCCAGCGCTACAAAAACATGGCCACTTTCTTCCAGAGACAGCCCCGCTCTTGTCTCCAGCTTGGGCGGGTTTTGCTGCTCTGTTCCGTTGAAGTGAATGGAGCTTAATTGCAAACCGCACCTGAACTGGAGTCAGGAGTCGTGCTGTCTCTAAAAGAAAGTGGCCATGTTTTTGTAGCACTGGATAACCCCTTTAAGCAGCGTCATACTCAGTAGTCAGAGGCCAAATGTCAATTTTGCAGTTTTGAGTCTAAAATATTTCACAAGCATTTCTTGTTCTTCTAGAATTCAGATGACCCCCACCAGATAAAGAAATGTATAAGTATTCTTCAGTCATTGTTTCATCATACCTAACAGCCAAAACAAGTTCATTTGAAAGATGTGTCCATATTTCTGTTTATAAAGAATGTTAAAGGGGTTCTCCAACGACAACTTCAACTGGTGTCAGAAAGTTATATAGATTTGTAATTTACTTCTATTTCAAATTTTCTAATCTTTCAGTACTTATCAGCTGCTGTATGTCCTGCAGGAAGTGGTGTATTCTTTCCAGTGTGACACAGTGCTCTCTGCTGCCATCTCTGTCCATGTTAGGAGCTGTCCAGGGCAGGAGAGGTTTTCTATGGGGATTTGCTGCTGCTCTGGAAAGGAGACGTCAGCAGAGAGCACTGTGTCAGACTGAAAAGAATAAACTCTTCCTGTAGGACAGGGGTACTGAACAACTTTTACGGAAGGTCCACTTACCGGGGTGTATTGTCAGGTGAAAGTCCGAGCTGAACATCATTAGTAAACGTGTTGCACTCCCCCCAGTTGTATATAGCCCCCCTGTTGCTCCCCCAATAGTGTATAGACCCCTGTGCGCTGCCCCAGTAGTATATAGACCCCTGTGCGCTCCCCCAGTAGTATATAGTCCCCCTGTGCGCTGCCCCAGTAGTATATAGACCCCTGTGCGCTCCCCCAGTAGTATATAGTCCCCCTGTGCACTGCCCCAGTAGTATATAGTCCCCCTGTGCGCCCCACTCGCAGTATTATATAGCACCCCTGTGCGCTCCCCCAGTAGTATATAGCACCCCTGTGCGCCCCACTCGCAGTATTATATAGCACCCCTGTGCGCTCCCCCAGTAGTATATAGCACCCCTGTGCGCTCCCCCAATAGTAAATAGCACCCCTGTGCACTCCCCCAGTATTATATAGACCCCTGTGCGCTCCTCAGTAGTATATAGCCCTCTGTGCACACCCCCAGTAGTATATAGACCTCCGCTTTGTGCTACCCAATAGTATATAGCCCCCCTGGGTGCTCCCCCTCCCATATAGCACCCCTGTGCGCTCCCCCAGTAGTATATAGACCCCTGCTTTGTGCTCCTCAGTAGTATATAGCTTCCCTGTGCGCTCACTGTGTGCTTTCCCAGTAGTATATAGCACCCCTGCTGTGTGCTCCCCCAGTAGTATATAGCCGCCCTGTTCTTCCCCAGTAGTATATAGCACTACTAGCCCCATAGCAAAAAACTGTATGCCCCCCCCTCCCCTACACACTATATATAATTTATTTTTATTTTTTTATACACACTCAAAAAATTTTTTCTTGTGGCCAGAGGCAGAATCCTATGGTTATATACATAGGTGCAGGAGCAGACTACCTATTGCTTAACCCTTTATTTACTGCAGTGTGTAAGTGACCCAGTGTTCTCTTACATGCTGCAACACAATAAAAGGGTTAATACAGAAGACAATTAGCTCTGATAACCCCTGACCTCTGCAGAACTCAGAGAACAGAGGTCAGAGGTTATCAGACTAGTCAGGCAGAGAGCTAATTGTCTTCTGTATTAACCCTTTTTTTTGTTTTGCAGCATATTAGAGAACACTGGGTCACTTACACTGCAGTAAATAAGGGGTTAAGCAAAAGGACACAAAGGACTCTTATCTTCCCTGGGCCCCTTCCCACCATGGGCCCCATAGCAACCACCTTCCTTGCCTCTATGGTAGCTACGCCACTGCCCCCAGTAGTATATAGCCCCCCTGTGTGCTCCCCCAGTAGTATATAGTTAGCCCCCCTGTGCTCCCCCTCCCATATAGCATATAACATAAAAAAAAACACACTTATACTCACTTGGGTCCGGGCATCTCCACTTCTCTTCCCCTCTTGTGGCCGCACTGCAGCAGTCTGAAGAGGCCGCTCTCCCCTTGTCCTGGCGTCGAAACCAGAGACAGGACAGAGCGGCCTCCTTTGACTGCTGCGGCCACAAGAATGACTGACAGGGAGGGAGCCAATGGCTCCTTCTCTCTCAGTGCTGCTCCTGCACGGTAACTATGAGCGCTTGTTACGAGCGCACATGGTTACTGTGCAGAGGGGAGCAGAGCAGCTCAGTATACAGGTATACTGAGCTGCAGCAGGGGTCCGGACAGCTGGCCTCCGCGGTCCACCAGTTGAGGACCCCTGCTGTAGGACATACACCAGCTGATAAGTACTGGAAGACTGGAGATTTTCAAATAGAAGTAAATTTCAAATCTATATAACTTTCTAAAACCAGTTGATTAAAAAAAAAAAAAAAAAAAAAAAAAGATCAGAGTACCCCTTTAATGTAACATGATATGAAAGTATTTACCAGTGCACACTTCTTCATACGTGGGATTCTTCGTGAACCCTCCAGCATACCCCACCTGCGTAGAATAGACCCCTTTTTGTTTCCAGAACAGCCGTTCTACTCCCCAGAAACATCCCATACCTGTAAAGCATCAATAGGAGACAGTGTCAGTGCACGACCTCCATATTACAACTTTTTTTTTTTTACTCTATTTAGGACTTACCAAACATTGCCAGCTCAAGCCCAGCAGGGAACGGCTCCATGGTTGAGTTTCCATTGACAGCGTGCTTGTCTGAGAGAGGGAAGAATGGAAGATAAAGCGGATACAACAACCGGAGAAATACTTGGAAACGACTCTCGGTTATATTGTTACCTAACTATCTTCATGGACTCCGGCCTTCCTGTGTGTTTCAGTGTTTATAGCAGGGGTGGGGAATCGGGGCTCTCCAGCTGTTGCAAAACTACAACTCCCATCATGCCTGGACAGCCTTTGGCTGTCCAGGCATGATGGGAGTTGTAGTTTTGCACCAGGTTCCCTACCCCTGGTTTCTACGTGTCTATGATCCTATATGTCCCATTCTCACCTGCCACCTTGAGAGCCTCAGCCCGCCCTGGCAGGGCTTCTTCAGCAGTGGGAAGAACTGTCTTGCTTGGCATTGCTGTCACCTATGACTGTACGAGGCACGGGCAGACGGGGGGGATTTATAAGGTGTTAAGGGGCAGAGGTCAACTAAATATATCTAATAAGTAACCAACGAGATCTGATCGCTAAAGACGTTCCAACAGCAACACTGCTGAAAAACAAGTCCGAACGGTGGACAAACCCTTTAAGGACCGTGCATGCTGCGGACACCCCGTAATCGTCCGATCAATTAAAATAAAACAATATTGTTCCCACAGAGATTGCTTTTTTAAAATTACTTTTTGATGTATAAAAAAAATTAATAAAAACTTATCAATACGTTTGATCTAGAAAAAAATGTTACTACTAAAAACTAGAGATCATGGCGCAAAAACTGACGCCCATACGACGCAATGGGGGAAAATATAATATAATATAAGTGCTATGAGTCATAATTAGGCCATTTTAAATACCTGCATATCGCTGTGTTCAGACCGACCTATAGAATAAAGGAAAAATGACAGTTTTACCGTAAAGTGCATTACGTAAACATGGAACCCCACCAAAATTTGCGTAATCACATTTTTTGACCCAAATTCACCCCATAAATGATATTTTGGGGCTTCCATCATTAATTTTATGGCAGATTGAAAGATGCCATTACAAAGTACACCTGTTTCTGAAAGAAAGAAGCCCTCACATGGCCCTGTAGGTGGAAAAATAAACGAGTTATGGGTCTAAAAAGGCGAGGAGGAAAAAACGAAAACGCAAAAGTGACAATTGGCCCGGTCCTTAAGGGGGTTAAATCAATGTTATACATATGGCCACTAGGTGTCTAGAGCTGCTATGCGCCCACATTCAGTAGCAGAGAATTCTAAGGGATGCTTGCATTGTATGGTCAACTCTCCTGAAACACAGCACCAAAATCTCTGTAACCACACAGTGATATTATACTGACTGAATTATTACATAACAAAGAGCATTGTCTCCTGGTAAACTGCAAGAGCTGATAATGGAATTAGGTAAAGGTAATTATATAATTAACTGAAGGTAATTGCCCTCAGTTGAAATACAACCTGCATGATGAACAGGTGTGAAGACGGAGACTTCCTGTATTTGGTCTCTCTTTGAACAGAAAAAAAAACAACTAAATATCATCACGGAGGGAACATGGAGCACAGTTTGTTGTATGTATAAGCACAGACAGCATGAAACACTGACAGGTTTCGGTCTCACAAAGATCTATGATTCCCTTGTGATGGCCGTTGTTGCCATAGACTTTAATAGAAATCATTGAAGACTGAAAATAACAGCTGTAATTTCACTAAAAAAGACAGTGTGTGAACATGGCCTAAGGGTGAAAACACATGATCAGGAAGCGGATGAAGCTGATGTGATGCCATTACAGTCTGCAATATCAATATCTGCAAACTCAAATAGCGTGGTGGAAGATGGAGGAGCGGCATTCTATAGGACTTATTATCGAGTTTGTATCTACAAGGCCAGAATATATTGTCTTATTGTATAGTCTAGATTTAGCTAGTTATAGCAATGACATGGATTGGATAGGGGGAACTATAATTTGAGGACTGACCCCTTTCCCCAGCAGATTTTTCCTGTATCTTACAGTTTTTACTTCTTCAGGAATGGATAATAGCTTTGTAAATTATTTTAATGGTGCTTATAGTTAATTGGTGGCAGTATGTACAGAGAGCCCTGACAGGTACTGGACTTTTCAGGCCTCCGATCTGCAACCCTGCACTAAAGAACAAAAGAACAGGGGGGTAGATTAGTTGCTAGGGCTGCCGAAGCGTTATACTTACTTTCCATGGCAGACGTAATACAGCACCAATGTGACTGATCAATGCTATGCAGAAGCATAGCATTGATTAGTATGTGCAATCTAATGGTTGTATATTATAGTTCACAAGGGAAACTTAAAAAAGTGTGTGTGGGGGGGTGGGTTTTTAAAAAAAAAAAAAAAAAAATTAAAAAAAATCCCTATTAAAAGTTTAAACCCCTCTTTTCCAATTTTTAGAAAAAGTTTGATATCGCTGCGTGTGGAATTGGCAGAATTATAAAAATAAGCCATTATTGATCCTGCACAATAGGTTCATTGCTTTAAGTTTTTTTTTACATGAACAGACCAGTGCCGGTGCAGGGATGCCAATGCAGCAGTCCTTTTTTGAATCGCCACTGGGCGGCAGGCCTGACCCCATTGCTTAATGCCGGGACAGTGCGCGGTAACCAGCAGCGGTTCAAAAAAAGGACTACGGCACCGGTCTATTAATGTACAAAACACAAGGCGATGTACCTAGTAGTACATTTGCTTTAAGCTTTACCATATCACAGGTTGCCATCTATAGACAGATTGGTGTTCCTGTTTAATCGAGTTTTGTAGCAACCGGCTCTCCCCTCTAGGGCAGTAAGCAGACACTCCAACACACACATGTTCAAGGCCTAGTAAAACTTACCTAAATGGTAATGCAGTTTAATTCCCATTGTATCTTCCAATCAAAAATCGATAGAAGTTACGTTTTAACTCCATTATCTGGATGCCTGTTTGAGGAGTCTGACCTCTCACAACTTTACCATTGCATGAATGTTGTGTCAATACCGGTCGTAAAAGGTTATCTGACACCTGCTGCGGGAACAAGTCACTGACTGAGATCTTAATAAAACAAAGTTAATTTTGTGATGGTTTTGTACTCTGTGTACTTGTCCTTATGAAATACCTGCAGAATTCGGTTTGGTGCATAGACTTTAGCCTCCTCCGTAGAACTGTGTATATTGCAGATTTGATACTTATCAGACTCATCGATGGTTTCATTTACAGGCTACATGAAAGAGACACTATCACCCCCTAACGGCCTACCGAGCTGGTGGTAACGCTGAATAGATATTAATAGAAGCACTAAAGGCCATATTACATGGCATGATATTGAGGGGAAAGCGAGCACCGACCTGTCAGCCATTGCTGCCTCCTCATTCCTAACAGAGAGCAGGGAGCAGCTGGAGGGGCTGCCCGAACGATTCTTAGATTGTTCGGGTGGCCCACTGAAGTCAGCGTTGGTCTGCTGCTCCCGCCATCATTTCGTGTACGAAGGCCCTTAGGAAATACCTTTGGTGCCTGTCCCTGTTTTAAGAGAAGGGGGCAGGGTCATTCTTAAGGTGCAACCTCAAGTGACAACCTCTCGCCACAAAGGCTGAAGCAATGAGCATCCCCACCATTCGTGGGTCACGGTGCCTCAAGCTTTCCCATAATGCAAAAAAAAAAAAAATCTAGAGCAGAAGGATACAATCAAAGAAGGACCAGGGTCTGTATCATCGGGACAAAATCTTAAAGTGTCATTATAACTTTGAAAATTGAAATCAACAGTACATGTCAAATAAAGTAAGTTTGCAATATACATTCATTTTTTGTTGTTATGCTGTAAAACAAAGCTGAACTTACCAGAAATCCAGGTCCAGTCTCCTGAAGGCAGCTATATAACAGCTATACTTACTGTATCCAGGTCCAGTCTCCTGAAGGCAGCTATATAACAGCTATACTTACTGTATCCAGGTCCAGTCTCCAGAAGGCTGATATATAACAGCTATACTTACTGTATCCAGGTCCAGTCTCCAGAAGGCAGCTATACTTACTGTATCCAGGTCCAGTCTCCTGAAGGCAGCTATATAACAGCTATACTTACTGTATCCAGGTCCAGTCTCCAGAAGGCAGAATTTCTGACTTGTGCTGGATTAAAAAAAAAAAAAAAAAAAAAAAAAAAAAAAAAAAAAAAAAAAAGGAGACTAAACACAGGAATTCCAGCCAGTAAAGAGTCACGGCTCAATGTGTCCATCAATCACATGACTGCCTTCTCTCTGTGAGCAGCTCAGATGGCCTGGGATACATAGGACGTCCTGTTTTCTGACTTTTTTTCTCAAAAAAACAGGAAACAGTCAGAAAACAGGAAGTGCTGTGTTTTCTTGCTTCGTGGATTTCAGTACCGTCTAGTCAGGACTATCATTGTGCCCTACGTTGCTCATCTCTTTGCCTTCTTTTACTTTTACTAAAGAATCTCCAATCCTGATCCTCCAAATGGAGGATAACACTGACTGAAGGGTAGCTAGAAATGAAGGGTTGCTCTGGCTTATTTTATGGGATATCTGGGTGACAAGCATGATGTGCAGCAGCTACTATGGTGCCCTCTACTGCCGAGAAGAGATATCTTTGGATCAAACTAATGTCCACTCGAAAAGTTCTTTATGCTCCATAGAATACCAGATTAATAGGCTGTTTTTAGCTGAGGTGTTTTCCCTCTGGCGAGTCTTTTATTGATAAGAAAATTCTAGATTTAAAGGAGTCTTCATTGACTATTTTAAAAGTTTCATACGGAAACCATTCGTTTCAGCCTTTCTACTTTTGGAAGACGGATTATCCATTAACCATAGACCCGAAGGGTTGCATTTCTAAACATGCAAATTTGCAGAAACCATTGTAGGTATTACAACCATTCTTACAACCTAGAAGAACAGGCAAATCAATTCAATGGAGTCTCAGAACATGAAATCTTCACACCATACTTTTACATCAAGTCTCTGGGGTCCACTGTTAACCAAGAAAAATCCTATCTCCATCTCAAATTAAGCAGTTTACGGGGCTCTTTTTAGACACCAGGATTATGTCTCTTCCACCAGAAAAACAACAGAAGATCTGAGTGCTTTCAAAGTTCTGAGAAAACCCAAGAAAGTGTCCCTGTCAAATGATGACGATGCTTGGTCTTCAGACATCAGGAGCTATACTGCTACGTGGGCATGATGGCCTATGCTTCAGTTACAGCAGGAGTCTGTGAAGAATTGGAGACGGGATTTGGCCAGTCTGGACGTTGTAACAATTATTACCAATATAGACCAATGCATACCCAACAGTATGAAACACCCACATCGTGAGCTAGAGGGTAAAAGGGACATAGGATGTTATCCTTCAATTTCAGAAAAAGACCTGTTCCTATATCTCTAATTTATAACCACCCAGGGGAGAGCGGTAAACGGGAAGTCAGGTAACAACCACAGTATCTTACATCAGGAAGCTACAAGATCCATGGACTTTCTTATAGAAGAGGGACCAATCTTTACGTCCTATTACTTGGAACAATTAATCGTGCGTCTGGAACGCACAAAATCGCTATATTGATCAGGCGGCTATTTAAATGCATTGTTATCCATCGGCTGCATATCTCCCATTGACACAGAGATGTGCAGCCAATAATAATGACTTTACTGCTGCACAAAAGATCAGATCCCCTGGCGAGGTAGCGTTTGCTCGCTCTTCGGCTGATCGCTGGCCCTTTTACACAGGATGCTTAACGGTTAAAAGAGCTCTCCTAGGGATAAATCGGCCCATGTAATTGGGTCTTTACTCTGGCAGAGATCTTCCTTAAGTAGCTATAAGCAATACACATCAAAGGATGTCAACTCCTTTGGTGACCAGTAACTCCACAGACGTGAAGATTGCTCAGGTTTTACATGAAATTAAATATAGAGAATCGTAAACATCGGATATTTGCACAATTAAAATATTATGATTTCATATGGTACCAAATTCATTTTTCAATTCCAACTGAAAAGGGGCAATGCCAGAAACTTCTCTGCCCACCCCCCTCATATTATTCCTTTCTCTGTGGAAAAATCTAAAATGTCAAAGACAAATTCAAAAATTTGCTCCGCACTATTGAATGAATGGCGCCCACAACCCGAAGACAGATGTCACAAATGGAAGCAATCAACTTATTTGTTTTTATGCCTAAACAACTTTACAGAGATTCACATGATGGATCCCTCTGGCTGAGCAGGTACTTTAAAGGGGAACTCCAGTGATCCTAAAAAATAAAAATGCACAAAAAGCATATAGGAGCACCCACCAATTGACACCTACCCGCCTGTCTTGTAGTATTTGCCCATCACTGGCTTTATCTGCTTCCGCTTTGCACAGTTAACACAGTATTTATCTATATAGATAGATTAGAGAGAGAGGAGAAACAACTGTGTCTCCTTTCCCCAATACTACTCAGGAGAGACTGTTGTTTCCCGACCCTGGGCCAGGTGATCACTGTATGATAACAGTGGTGGGCGGGGTTACAAATAAAGTGTTACAGTTTGTTTGGTAACTGAGACAGATCATGTGACCTTTGTCTCAGAAGGGAGGGGGAGGCAGAGGAGTGGAGACAGAGTGGACCAATTTATGTAATAGAAACCTAACACACAAGCTTAGATTACGGGTGGGGATTGAACAGGGTTAAATCTTTACTAACCAGAGTTCCCCTTTGAGCTCCATACACTATCATGCCACTTGTGACTGGATAGTAGATGGCGCATCATTCGCGATACAGAAACTGCTACAAGGTACCAGTTAAACAAGGGTTTATTTAAACAAATATGCTGTTAACACATTCTTAACCATGATAAACACCACCTCAACCAGAATTCTACCACTCTACCTTCTCTCTCTCTGAAAACAAATCCGCATTTGCTGCAGGTAAGCTATCAGTCAGGTGTCTCTTACTTCATTCCAGTACATTCAATACATTAACTGCACCATTTGTTTATTTTTTTATCCATCAAGAGAGCATGTTTAATGTTGAAACCAAAAAATTCTGCAAGAAACACATAAGGTTTATTCCAGGGGAAAAAAAAAAATTGATATGGTAGCATAAATGAAAAATTACATTACAAACTATACACAGGCAGGGAAGATGGTTCCCATTCCCAAAATAGAGAGATGGCTAGTAGTCTTACCGAAGGAAAAGAAAAGAAGATAGCCCTCAATGGTAAACCATGTGATGACAATAGACCTGATCTACGAAGAGTAATCTCGATGGATATAAAGGTTCTTAGTACGAGAAGCCTTTAATGGCAGGCGTCCTCTTCCCGCGGAACCTCAAACACATATTCCAACACAAAAATGTATTTCCTAAGCACCAGCCTGCTATTTCATGGTGCAAACGTCTTGGCAAGGATTGAGGTCTCCCTCTATGAAGCCAACAGATAGAGAACAGTAAGTAGTAATGAATGGCAGGTTACTCAGGGCTGCCCCAAATAACTAACCAACCCCCCTCTCTCAATAATACTTATGGGACCATGCACCATATTTAATAAAGTTATAGGTCATAGGTCAGATTTCTCTCGAGAAACAAAGCGTGCCGGACTGGACCAGCCGTGAGTCACCTCGGCCCCACTGTTAGAAAGTGCAAGCTATTGAAATACTAGGTTGAAGACATACAAGAAAGTGTCTATATATGACATTACAGTAATTGGGGTTAGCCACTTAGAAAGCAGAAGACCCCTTTAACATTCTCCGTCTGCCATGCATGCTTAACTATGGCAAATAACATTCCTGAAACCATAAAACTTTCCATCCCGGCTAACAGGTTTCTAACACCGAACCTATATTTGAAACACGTTAACACTTCATGCAAGTCTTGGGTGAAATTATTATTATTTTTTTCTTGACTTTTTGTTGTCATTCCCAAGTTTTTGAAACCAGACATTTTTATTCCATTCTAATTCATACACTAGTTACCCTCAGCAGAGTTAGACCCCACCAAAGGGGAAAGTACGGGGTATGGACACCATATGATAAGGGCAAAAATACTAGGTCAAGGAACGAGTCATTGAGACATACATACTTGTCCCTAATACATATTTATATAAAGAAAAAAAAAATATATATATTTATATTTATTTATTTATGTTTGTTAAAAGGGGTACACCAGCAAAAAACATCTCTTTCAAATCAGCTGGTGTCAGATAGTTCTACAGATTTGTAAATTACTTCTATTTAAAAATCTCCAGTCTTCCAGTACTTATCAGCAGCTGTATGTCCTGCAGGAAGTAATGTATTCTTTCCAGTCTGACACAGTGCTCTCTGCTGCCACCTCAATCTGTGACAGTAAACAGTGCAGAGCAGGAGAGGTTTTCTATGGGAATTTCCTACTGCTCTGGACAGTTCCTGACATGGACAGAGATAGCAGCAGAGAGCACTGTGTAAGACTGGAAAGAAAACATTTCATGCAGGACATACAGCAGTTGATAAGTATGGGAAGACTGGAGATTTTTAAATAGAAGTAAATTACAAATCTGCACAACTTTCTGAAACCAGTTGATTTGAAAGATATTTTCACTGGAGTAACCCTTTAAAGGGGTTGTCCACCAAAAATTTTTTTCTTTCAAATCCACTGCTGCCATAAAGTGCCAGAGATTTGTAATTTACTTCTATTAAAAAATCTCAAACCTTCCAGTACTTATCAGCTGCTGTATGCCCAACAGGAAGTTGTATTATTTCCAGTCTGGAGAGCAGGAGAGGTTTTCTATGGGGATTTGCTGCTGCTTTGGACAGTTCCTGACATGGACAGAGGAGGCAACAGAGAGCACTGTGTCAGACAGGAAAGAAAACACCACTTCCTGCAGGACATACAGCAGCTGATAAGTACTGGAAGACTTAAGATTTTGTAATAGAAGTGAATTACAAATCTCTGGCACTTTATGGCACCAGTTGATTTGAAAGAAAAAAAAATTGGTGAACAACCCCTTTAAAAAGAACTAAATTACAAATCTATATAATTTTGACACCAGATGATTTTAAAGAAAAAAAATCTCACTGGTGTACCCCTTTAATATTTCATCCAGAGGAAACCACTCTGGCTTTCTGCTTAAACTGGTAACACATATACCATATTTAGCAAAGTTATAGCTCCCTCAGATAATACCGCCTAACCTTGCTTCCACTGTACAAAACTTAAAGGGGAGAGAGAGAGAAAGTGGAAATTGCACTGCATTGGTATGTTTAGGAGTTGTTTTAGGACTCATTGCTTCAATAAGTACTTGCAATATCCAGAACGTGGTCCCGGTGTGATAGACTTTGCTTATGCCTGCCAAGTAGTTTTAATGCTTTACATTTGGACAGAAAACAGAAGTAGATTCTTAATAAAAGACTGGTATATAGGAAAGACTTGCAAAAACCGCAACTGTGGGCTCAAGACTGAATACATCCTAATGTTAACATGTAGCGGGGTATGTACCATACCAATGTACTTAGAGGAATTATACACACATACACACAGGTACTCTCAATACACATACATACTGGGTGCTGTCAGGGAAGGGGACGCAGGAAAAAAAAAAAAGAAAATAAGGCTTCTGCCACACGGTCAAAAAATAAAAATAATAATTTGGCTTCTGCCACAAAATATGTAAGAGAAATAAATGACGCAGGATTATCCAAAAATAAGTCTCCAGCCTCCGAGTGGGAAACAAATCCAATCTCGCAACCCAGCGTTCAATCCAAGATCATGGTAATCCCTGAAATATGGTGAAGGGGGGACAATTTAGAGGCGTTGACCCCAAGTCTTTGCTTGTCCTTTAATACGGTCACCACACAACTGCTTGCTTAGTCCGTTCTGTTCCATGTAGGAGTAGATGAGAAATCCTCTGATAATCCTGAAAAAAAAATGTAAATAAATTAATGCTCTGATATGAGAGAAACGCTTCCTTCCGCTACAAAACTTTGGTAGATGTCCATGGTAAGGGTACTATTACACCAAGCGATTTTTTGACGACTAACTAGAAACAATCGCTATGGCAAACGACCCGAAATCGTTCGCTCAATTACACGGAACGATGGTTACTTATGATCGTTCATGCGGTCGTTTTGTCATCGCTATTGTGTATGTTTCAGCTACGACTTATTACACCGAACGATCAAAATGATAAAAATAGGTCCGATTTCTCGTTGGTCGTTTAATTGTTGTTTGCTATTACACGAAACGATTATCGTTTGAAAAATCGTTTGGATTAAAACGATAATCGTCCCGTGTAATACGGCCCTAAGTCAATATAAATCTACTATTGGCCACTGCACTTTTGACTGTTTTTTTCAGAATATTGACTGGTTAAGCTCACACCTGAAAAGTATACTTCTATTTTTTTTTAATGCATCAAAGCATTTTTATTGGGAACTTTTTAAATAATTTTTTAAAACCTGTTTCAAGGCGCCGGGCCTCTTTCTCAATAGCTTATAAGCCATAAGCTTTAGAGAAAGAGGCCCGGCGCCTTGAAACACGTTAAGCAATATATTTCTTAAAAATATAGTTCATAGACTCGCTCCAACGACCGCTCGTTAACGAGCACTTAACGATTTCTTTTAAGCGATTGATAACACATACGAGTGGGAACGTGAACGATATCTGTAGTGTAACGATTTTTTTTGCGATTTTATGAACGATAATCGTTCGAAAAAGTTCCGTGGAATAGGGCCTTTACATAAACTTTCTCCAAAGTACCATTCATTGTATTCACAGGGCATACATTCCATACTACAATCCATTAGATTGTGCAAAGGATTGATTGTAATTTCATTTTATACACATAGGGGGAGATTTATCAAACATGGTGTAAAGTGAGACTGGCTCAGTCGCCCCCGGCAACCAATCAGATTCCACCTTTCATTCCTCACAGACTCTTTGGAAAATAAAAGATGGAATCTGATTGGTTGCTAGGGGCAACTGAGCCAGTTCCACTGTACACCATGTTTGATCAATCCCCCCATAAATTATACAACAAATAGAGTGTATATTTCTATTTCGTATTACCCGCATGGGCCCTGTGGTATATTAACCATTCATGGTACCTTTACAACAATACTTTTTTTTCTATTTTAATACTTTTTATGACACAATAATAGTATATTTTACAAAAAAAAAAAGTTGGATCTAGTATACCCCAGAGCTGCATAGAAAATAAACATCCTATTCCTACCTAAGCCCGCCCCCCCAGTGTCTCCCTGTGGAGTCTGTGGGTCTGACTGCTCCTGCCGTTACTTCCAAGGTGGGGGACGCGAAGACACCAATGGGCGACACAGAGGGGAGCGGGGTTATGTCTGAGTAGGATGTTTATTATATTCTCTACAGCCCCAGCACTATATAGAAATAACTTAAATGGCCAGAGTACCCCTGCAACCATTGGTCAGTAAGGTGGCAGCATCCAAGCCTCACACTGTCATATCTAATATGATTAGTGGTTCTTACCTGATTGTTTGATGACCTTTTAATTCTTAATCACCTAAAGAAAAAAAAAAAAAAAAGAAAAAAAACAACAATTTTAGCATATTAGCTCGTAACAGCTCCCAAAAGAACAATCCTGTCAGGGAACACGTGTATTGTGTGCAAGAAGTGGTGTATTCTATCCAGTCTGACACAGTGCTCTCTGCTGCCACCTCTGTCCATGTCAGGAACTGTCCAGAGCAGTAGCAAATCCCCATAGAAAACCTCTCCTGCTCTGGACAGTTCCTGACATGGACAGAGGTGGCAGCAGAGAGCACTGTCAGTCTGGAAAGAAAACATTTCCTACAGGACATACAGCAGCTGATAAGTACTGGAATTTTTTTAAATAGAAGTAAATTAAAATACTATATAACTTTCAGAGACCAGTTGATTTAAAAGAAAACAAAAACCGCCAGAGTAATCCTTTAACCGCATCACAGAGAAGCGGCACAACACATCCAATATGACCCCAGTATTTAGGCTATGCTCTCACACAGTATTTTTGCTCAGTATTTTGCAACCAAAACAAGGAGTGGATTGGAAACACAGAAAGGCTATGTTCTCACACTGTTGATGACCGCCATTCAATGGCAAAAAATTACTGTTATTTTAAAACAATGGCCGTTTTTAAATTACGTCCATACAATTGATTTCAACAGTAAGAGAACACTGGGTAGGCACTCATCTGCTCCATTCATATATATTTTTTTATCACTAGAATACCTCTTTAGGAATCTGTCTAAAAATTTGAAAGCACTACAGAAACCCCGGCAGCTGCACTGAACTAAAGTTGTCACAAATGTCCCTTAAAAATCATGATTTAAGATTTGCAGCTATTATACAGTATCCCATAAATAAGCTCTGTAACAAACGCTTCAAGCAGGCTCTGTAGTCCTCGACAGACCACCGCATGCTAACACCTCCCTCATACATGACTTTCTTTACAACTACCCAATACTGATTTAAAGGGGTACTCTTTTTTTTTTTTTTTTTTAACAGATTGCTGCTCCTATATAAAAATTAATAAAGAGCCTATTCTTCCCCAAACCTATGCTCCCCCGGGTGTCCTGCAGCAGTTGTCCCACTGAACACATCCGCTGCCACTTCAGCCATTGAAGCGGGACAATCGAGCGGCCAGAGATTGGCTGAGCGGGCCGTCACTGTCAAGGGGAGTCTCTCAGAAATTGCAGTGGGAGTGTTCAGCGGGGGACCTGGAGACGCAGGAGGACCCCAGGGAAGTGCAGCAAGGTTAGAATAAGCTTTTTATTCTTTTCTATATGTTGGCAACATCACTACACTAGGTAAATTCATTTGGGGGTGTCTTGGTATCCTATTTTTAGCATTTGTGTGGTCATAAGTGTCCCTATAAACTATTTCCCTTTTGTTTGTATATTTTCTATATAAATGCAGCAACCAATTAAAAAAAAAAAAAAAAAAAAGGAGTCGGAGTTCCCCTTTGAGCAGACAAAAAATTGTAACATTTATGGACACAGTGAATCTACCTATCATCCAGTACTGTCAGATATTAAAAGTGATGTGAAGTGAAAAGATTCTGACCCAGCAAGGCCTTAAGGCCCTATTACACAAGCTGATGTTTAGGAGCAACCGAGCTCTGACCACTTAGGGTCCGTTTACACAGAAAGATTATCTGACAGATTATCTGCCAATATTTGAAGCCAAAGCCAGAAACAGACTATAAACGGAGATAATGTCATAAGGGAAAGCCTGAGATTTCTCCTCTTTTCAAATCCATTCCTGGCTTTGGCATCAAATCTTTGGCAGATAATCTGTCAGATAATCTCTCTGTGTAAATGGACCCTTAGTTGGCTCCTTAGTCGCTGCCCCCTCTTACACACACCGACTGCGGGAGGGTAAGGGGGGGGGGCCTGCAGGGAGCTGTGGGAGGGGCTCCCCGGACAACCTTTAGGTCCACAGAGCATAGCGGCAGTCTGCTGTCCAATTACGCAGACCGTCACTATCGTTAGATTTTTTTTTTCTCAACATGTACAAAGACAAGGACCAACCAACACTGTGCATATCAGCTGATCGTTGGCTTTTAACTGGAACTATTACACCAAGAGATCAGTCAGATTATGCCGATAATCACATGGTGTAATAGAGCCTTTATTCACACATTCCGTAGCGGTTTCTGTAACTCCAGACACATTACAGCCAACTTTAGGTCCAATCGATTTCTATTCACATTGTAGTATGTCTAGTGTTACAGATTCCCAGTCCTCGCCACAAAAAAAAAAAAAAATATAATAATAAAAAAAATTTATATATATATATATATATATATATATATATATATATATATATATATATATATTTATTTTCTAGTGCAGGGTCATTCTATAAATTATTTTTTCCACTGAAGTCAATAGGATCCTTTTTCTTTTTTGCAAAAATAAAAAACACAACACAGATCCAAGAAACATGACGGAGTTAAGTCTCCTAGCAACAGCTACTGGCATGTCCGCAAAAAAGTACAGATACTGATGCACTACAAATGCAGTTAAGTTAATTTTTTGGGGCGGATTGAAGAGGAGAATTGTTTGCATTATACAGACCAGAAAAATATACTGAGCGTGTGAATGAGGCCTTACGGTTTTTAAACCAATAAACATGTAAAACAATTCACTTAAAAGAAGAAAAAAAAAAGAAAAAAAAAAGGAGAAAAAAAAAAAAAAAAAAAAAAAAGATTACCTTCTTGGCACTATCTTCCTCCTCTTGCCTCTTCTCATAATGGGAAAAGTCATCAAATATTGAAGTGGTATGCTTGTAGCTAGCTATGATCCGTAGCACTTGGCGTGCCTTTTCTAGGGGGACCTCCTGTGTATCTCGAGAGTTGGTAACAGGCTTATTCTCATTGTTCTCTAGACGGATGTGTCGTAACTGTCCATTGGGCACGTCCTTCACAAACACCCAACGTACATCGAAACGGCCCTTCCACTTGTCCTGAGACCACACGCCTGCACAAGTGTTATAGTCCACCGCAGAGCGCATTTCTGCCACCCCACAAAAGTGACCGCTTCCGTTAACACTGAACAGTAAATACACAGGCCCTTTACCGTTCAGGGAGCGATAAGCAGCGTCCAGGCGTTTGTTTCCATGCTCTGTAGAACACCATATGTTGTACTTGATAGAACGGTGTATGTCATCTTCTGAGTAACTCTTCACAATAAACACTCGGCCAAATTTTGGATTGCAGTCAAAGTCCTTTGGGTTATAGTTATTAAGGGAACGCAGTTTCTCTAGGACAGGATGGGGGTCCATGGCGGTGTGTGATACATGAGATTGCTCTGACCCACGGCTACGAGGCGCTGACCAACGAGCTGTAGTATGAGAAGAGGATATAATAGGCGTTGGTTGTTGAAGAACTGGAGGTGACGGTAGCTGGCAAATGTTAGCGGTGGGTACTTTGTTTTCCCAAGTTCCGATTTCCATGTTTTGCTTGACAGGTGGAGGAAGGGTCTTTCCAGTGCTTGGTTTCGCAGGTTTGCTGGCAATGTCTGCCCAGGACGCTTGCTTTGGTGGAGCAATAGTTGCAGGGGGCAAATTGGTCACTGCAGTTTTAATACCATTTCCTTCTCCCAATTTTAAGGCCCCCATGCTTTGCTCTAGACTGCCAACTGCTTTGCCACCACCAAAATTTGCTGGCCCATCCAAAACAGCTCCCCCCAAGCTGCTGGGGGCATAGGCATAACTACCACCATAGCCAGAGCTAGGGGCAGATGCACCAGGAGAGCTCCCCCCACTGCCCCAGGCTGAAAAATCCATGCCACTCGGAAAAAAGTTGAATCCAGGTTGTCCCAAGAAAGGAGCACTACTTAGAGGTCCGAACATTGCATCTGGCAAAAAGTGTGGCTCACCGCTGCCTAACTGGCCATAGGAAGCAAGAAAAGGCATAGTCTGTGGTGGATCTCCTCCAGTAGACCAGGCGGCATCACTCAAAGAGTAGGAGAATCCAATGGATGGACCGTAGTAACTAGGAAGGTAGGAATCTGAGAGTGCCGTGTATCCATTACTCTAGAATAAAGCACAAATTAAACATTTGAGGCAATTAGAAACAAATTTAATTTCTTTAGGTCCCTAGTTAGGGAGAAAAAGTTACTTAGTATTTTTAGTATTAGCATTAGTATTTTGCACTTTAGAAAAATAAAAAAAGGGGAAAAAAATATTTCATGCTTATTAAATTTCTCTGGTGGTTTGAAGAAAACCAAACACTGATGAAAATGTTTTTTTTTAATCCTTAATTCAATTTAAATTAATATTTGTAAATATAATTAATCAAATTTTCCTTCACTGTCACGCGCCGACTCAAAAGACAATCACATCCCAGAAGACAAAAAAAAAAAATGGAGAAAAAAGAACGAAAAAAAAAAAAAACGCATGCAAATATTCAGCTATGGTAAGAGAAAGTCCTACCTGTCGTTCTTGTGTGTGTAAATAGGGCTCAAACTCGTCGTCATTCACGCCATCTTTCTGATGAACAGACCCATTTTGTACTAAAAGTAAAATGCAAAGTTAGTGACTGGAAAATAAAATGTTCCTCAGCAGCTGAATATAACGAGAAATACCATGGCTCATCACAAAGTGAAGTCTAAAAAGTCATCAGGGCCGTCCCTGGCAGCTTCTGTCTACTGTCCTTACTGACAGATCTCTCCCTATATCCAAACACAGAGAGATTACTAAAGCCTGGATGGCCGGGGACCACCCTTGTGACTTGTCGTTCAGGCAGCATGAAAGTGACGACAGGTCCATTTTAAAGCTCAGATATGGCCAATTAACAACATGTTGAGGGGGTGGTCTGTCTGGCAAACCGGGTGACCTCTTTCTGTGTCAGTATAGCAGCGCGAATATATAAACAGTTTTGGAGCTCCCTGAATCACAGATGCTATTGAACCCAAGGAAGGGGTGATCCCTGAGATCCGTTATCACGTACGGTACGGTACCATTTGTACGGTAAATTGCTATTTTTAAACCATCACATCGTATTGGAAGAATCAGTATGGGGGCATCCCAGACATCTGACCAGGATTGAGGGTACCTGGGGGCTCTAAGGTGAGAGTCCATATCCTGCCTATCTGTACGGTATCACACATGGCGCTATTCTCCGCACTTTTGCTTTTTTTCTATCTTGCAATCAGTGCGTACAGGATAAAGAGGGTTAAACTGCCAGGATCAGACTGAACTCTACTCCTGGCAGTTGCAGGAAGGTGTCGGCTGTAATTTAAAGTGGGCTCAACTACCCTATAACTATAGGTTACTACCTATTAGTGGTGTCTTATGCTTTCCTTTGGCTTTTAATAGAAACTGTCTACTCTGCTGTCTTGTGTCCGGTGTCCATCCTGTAACCGACCCCCACTTACTGTGTGCTGGACCTGTAGCCAAGAATTCAGCCACATCTATCTCCCTTCCACAGCACTTTCTGGACTATAACCGTTCTCTGAATTCTTGGCTAGAAGCCTAGTACACAAGAATGGAAAATTGGACATGAAAAACCACAGAAAGGTAATAAAATTACTTGTACCGATATGTTTATTAATTGTTCATAAAACCAACTGAATAGGTTTCACCGACTGCTTATAGAGGACGACCTGGACTAAGTCCAGGACCGAAATGCCTCAACCTCTGCTGCCACCTCTGTCCATGTCAGGAACTGTCCAGAGCAGGAGAGGTTTTCTATGGGGATTTGCTGCTGCTCTGGACAGTTCCTGACATGGACAAAGGTGGCAGCAGAGAGCCCTGTGTCAGACTGGAAAGAATACATCACTTCCTGCAGGACATACAGCAGCTGTATGTGTTATAAGGGCAGCTGCTGTTATATCATCGAAAAGTTTGGGCGCCTTCATTTTTATTTTCTTTTTAAAAACAACTTATTCATCCATGGATAGTGTCCGAGAAGTGTGGCTTGGAGTGTTCTAGGACCGCAGCATGTCTCTGTATGTCCTCTGCATGTGTGTGTGTAATTATATATATATATATATATATATATATATATATATATATATATATGCATGTGTGATATATATATATATATATATATATATATATATATATATATATATATATATATATATATATATATATTACACACAAACAGTGTGAATCCAGGGGAAGAGGAGAAGAGAGGTAAGAAGGGAGAGTGAAGCATGGACGAGGAGGAGGAGGAGGGGAAATGGCTCCAATGCATGTGTGTGTACATAATATATATATATAGAACATTGTCACTAACTGCACTGGTCTATTAAAGTGACTGTACCACCAGGCCCAGGCTGAAGCACAGGAGGTGGGCCGACCCACCCTTAGTGGGAAGAAACTTCAGCCCCTCCATGACATGACTCCATTAGAATCAATGGAACCCTATCATAGAGGGGCTAGGGTCTCCTCCCACTAAGGGTGGGTCGGCCCGCCTCCAGTGCTTCAGCCTGGGCCTGGTGGTACAGTCACTTTAAACTACGAGCCTATCAGAAGTACATACCTAGTATACAACCTAATATGTATAAGGGCTCCTGACTCTCTTTCTAATGACATATCACAGGAAAAAAAAGATCAGGTATGTTAAAGTGTAACTTTTCCCTCGCCATATACGCCGTCAAAATTCTGCCACTGCGTGCTGGAATAGTTCCGGCAGCGCTGTTGATTGCATGGTATAAAGGATTTTGTCAGGATTTTGACAGCGTATCCTGCCGCTCATGAGAGTTACACTTTAAGGTCCAACTGCCTGATGCCTTTTTTTCTGTCACTGTTGTATTTTTTATTTTTTTTGCAGATATCAATAGTACTGGCAATTTTCTGCATTATCTGCATTCATAAAGACTTTACCCAGGCCCCCACCCCTTCCCTTCTCTCTCATTCACTGCTCATTATCAGGAAATCTCGACTCGAGCCCTGTGTAACCTATGGAGAGGGGAGGGAGGAGGAGGTAGATTAGTCGCCAGCAGAGAACAAAGGATTACACAGTGGGAGCTGTGTGAAAGCCAGTATTCAGAGGTCAGAGAGGTCAGTGCTGACTTTAGAGGAGATAGCCCGGTGATGTAGCTGTAAATTAACACTTGTTGTCCTGTTTTGGTGCCTCATCTCCCTCCACCCCTCCCCTCTCCATAAAAGAACCATGAAAACAGGGGGGAGAGCTTCAAACTGCTTTCATATGATAAAAATGCATTTTTCAGCTAATAAACCCAACTACAAAGTTTCTTACAATCGCCTGTACTATTGATTTCTGCAAAAAAAAAAAAAAAAAAAAAATTAAACGACAGTGACATTTTAAGCTATTTGTAATGGAGTCTGGCAGCGGTCTGTCCTCTCTCAGAACATGCATGTGTATAAAGATAAAAAATTTTTTAAAAAAAGACAGCCTTGACCAACAGCTTATTTATGTGTATGGTCAACTTAAAGGGGTACTCCGGTAAGGGCTTTTTTCCCGATCTGGCCGGGGAGGAGGTGGCTGAGGGCAGAGACGTCCACTTACGCCCACTCTCCAATCCCCGCCGCCCAGCCGCTTCCTGGTCTCTGACGCTGGCTCGAGAGGTGACGTTTCAAGTCCGCTCAGCCAGACAGTGACGGAGCCAGGAAGCTGCCGGGCGGCGGGGATCGGAGAGCCGCGATACGGGACCCCCCGCTGGAACTGGGGAGGTAAGTGGACGTCGCTGCCCTCAGCCACCTCCTCCCCGGCCAGATCGGAATAAAAGCCCCCACCGGAGTACCCCTTTAAAGGGAAACTATGAACAGGTTAGAAGACTCTAACCTGCTCATATCACCCTATAGGGCTGTCCAGGCATGATGGGAATTGTAGTTATGCAACAGCTGGGGGTGTGGCCTGAGTTTGACATGTCTGGATTGAAGGGAAACGTTAAAATAAATACACAATAGAAATCTTCTCACCTTTGCTTGCTTGTCCTTTCGGTCTCTACAAAAAGAAAACACATTTTAGCACAAAGGAAAAAGAAATCAAAACAAAGAAGTGGGAAAGGAGGAAGGGGAGAATAAGGAAGGGCAGGAGGGAGTGTGGGGAACAACATGTACAAGTATCAGTTTCAAGCTTTTGGTCCATTTTTTCAGCCCACAATAATGTGTGTGACCATGAACCAAACAGGAAGAGGAAGCAGAAGACATGAGATGGGGAAAAGAGAGGAGTAAAGGTGGAGGGTTGTCAACAACAGAGGGGTGCCAATGTATACAGTGCTGTACGGCAGGGGCCTAGTGACACTGACTAAGCCACTTCCTGCAACAGTGCAGCACAATATATATTTTTATGCCAGTTTGCATAGTACAGTGCAACAGCTCAGGATAAAGTGCTGAAATGTTGCACTGTACTATGCAGACTGGCACAATAAAGAAACAGCACTTTGTTGAGGAGATGCTGTGCTACGTTTGTGTTCCTGGATCATTTTGGGGTGAGGGCCGAACCCCTTAAGGCAGGGGTAGGGAACCTTGGCTCTCAACTCCCATCATGGCTGTCCAGGCATCCTGTGAGTTGAAGTTTTGCACCAGCTCGAGGGCCAAGGTTCCCTACCCCTGCCTTTTAGGGGTACTCCGGGCAGGGGTTATTTTTAGGGTATGGCTGGGTAAGGCGTGGAAATAGAGGCCGCTGGTCACTTACCTCCCCGGGTCCCGGATCACGCCGTCGCTTCCTGGTCTGAGCTGCGGCTTGAGACGTCACGTCAGAGCAGGAAGCGACGGAAGAACGGGGCGGCACGATCCGGGACCCGGCGCTGGAATTGGGGAGGTAAGTGACTGGCGGCCTCTATTTCCACCCCTTCCCCGGTCATACCCTAAAAATAACCCCCGGCTGGAGTTCCCCTTTAAGGACTGTGCATCCCATGTTGTGAAACCACCGACCTTATCTGTTGATAGAGATATATATATATATATATATATATATATATATATATATATATATATATATATATATATATATATATATATCTAGCAGGACAGAGCCCAGGCATAGCCACTAGATTTGGGCCAAGTGAAAGGCAGCAACTGCAGTGTGTATATATATATATATATATATATATATATATATATATATATATATATATATATATATATATATATATATATCTACACACACACACACAAACAAACAGTGTGAATCCAGGGGAAGAGGAGAAGAGAGGTAAGAAGGGAGAGTGAAGCATAGAGGAGGAGGAGGGGAAATTGCTCCAACATGGAGGAGAGAGGGGGTGTAGGGACTGGCAGCCCAGCATGCAGGGTCTATGCTGCAATAGGGACCATGGAGCACAGGAAAACCTAGACGAGCCCAGGACGTGACACGACCCACAGACGCCGGGGGAGGAAGGGAAAAAGAGAACATAATAAAGGAGGAAACGCAACGAGGCGGAAGTGTCTGGGAACGCGGGGCCGGTTATCTGAGGGGACGGAGAGGAAAGGAGGAGGGGGCGGTCTCGTTACGGTACCGGCTCCAGCAGACTACTGGCGGACATGTTGGCGGAGAATTGATCCAGGGGATGCAGCAAGAGCGCGCCCTGAAAGCAGGAAAGGGGCGGGGACTGTGGCGCGTACACACATGCGCCGACATGACGTATTTCGACGCCTAGGTAGCCATGTTGGGTACGGGCACGTACGTCACGCGTAAAAGGATCATAGGGAACGTGCCCTCAGCTCAGCAGGAGCTGTGATTCGGCGCCGTGTGACGTCACATGTGCGACTGGGGCGGGCGGTGATGACGTGCCGCATTTCGGCCAGGATGTTGGTGCCGTTGTTAGGACGCCATTGGGTCACTTGTGTTACAGCGGCTCCTACAGTATGGCTGAGGTCATTGGCGAGCATTGTCAGTTCAATGTTACTGTGTACACCCCAGCCTAGTGATCAGTTCAGTCTACATCTAGATCTGTCTTCCAAGGACCAAGATTGTATAGTCATACACAAGAGTATACAGCCCTGAGGGATCAGATTATACTGCCCCTAGAGGTCTGTGGGGTGTATACAACTAGATAATAAATCTAACATGGCTTACACTGCTCAGTACTACTGTATAATGTCCTCCAAACTGCTGCTAAGGGTGGTAGAAGATGGTGGGGTCACTCAGGCCCAAAGACCAGATGAATGGTCCACAGGTGAGGAAGACATGTGTTTCCAGGGCTTCACAGCTCTTTTCATCAGGCATAAAAGGAAGCAAATCACTCAGTTACTTCGGCAATCAGATTATCAGCCTTCTGCCTTTGAAGTCTGCGCCGCTCTAGATGCCTGGAAAAGCTGGATCCAGTCCCACAAAACTTCTCCCGAGCCTGGATCCAGCTTTTCCAGGCACCCGAATAGGAGCAGGCTGATAAGCTGATTGATGAGCTAACAAAGTGATTGGCTTTGTTATTACTGTAAACTCACTCATCTCTATTTGACACAAACAAGTATTTATGGACAGAACTTAGGGTCCATTTACACAGAAAGATTATCTGCCAAAGATTTGAAGCCAAAGCCTGGAATGGATTTGAAAAGAGGAGAAATCTCAGCCTTACTTTTATGACCTGATCTCTGTTTATAGTCTGTTCCTGGCTTTGGCTTCAAATCTTTGGCAGATAATCTTTCTGTGTAAATGGACCCTTAATGGGTGACCCGAAATGGGATTGCTGTAATTAATGTCCCCATGATTGTACAATGTTCCTGGGAAAAACAGTATAATAAATAAAATTAAAAAAAATTCCAAACTTAAAGGGGAACTCTGGCAAAATATTTTTTCTTTCAAATCAACTAGTGTCCTAAACTTACCTGCATAACTTTATGTGTGGGGCAGGTAATGTATGCTCCAGCTGGCAGGGGGTAACCGGGCTGTCACTTACGGCCAGATGTCAATCCAACTGTATTTATTCTCATAGAAACTAACAGGCAAGGATTTTGCAGTGTGACTCTGGCTTTAGATTTCTTGACCATGCCGGATTCCTTCTTTGTTGTTACATGGTTAGTATGGTTGAAAAAGACACATGTCTAAGGGTGCCTTTACACAGAAAGATTTATCTGACAGATTTTTGAAGCCAAAGCCAGGAATGGATTTGAAAACAGAAGAAATCCCAGTACAGTGGTACCTTGGTTTAGGAGTAACTTGGTTTAAGAGCGTTTTGGTTTAAGAGCTCACAGTTTTTCAAAATTGTGACTTGGTTTAAGAGCATTGCTTTGGTTTAAGAGCTCCCTGTACTGGGTGGGAGGGCGAGTTGGTGAGGGGCATATTCTGTATTGCAGGGTATACAGCACTGTACTCTGACCCAGGAAGTCTCCCTCACCTTCCAAATCATAGCAGATACACTTCAGGCTGGGGCTTGCATCAGGGGACAGGACTGTGGAGGTAATCTCGCCATAGCTGTAACCCGTCTTCTCGGACAGAAAGTGCTGCTACATTGTGCTCACATTTGCCCTGCTCATTCCTTCAGTCTCCCTGCAGTCTCTGTCAGTCCTAATGGGTCCATGCTGAACCCACCCCTTTCACCATTGCTGTCATGTGACCACACAAACCTCTGATAGCAGCCCTGCTTCTCTATTCTAGCCTGTTGTACTACGCTACTGCATTATGGGGATCTGCAGCTCCATCCTCTATCTACAAACTGCTGCTGTGTTATCAGGTTTATGCAGTTACTATATATTATACTCCACATGCTGATTGCTATACTGTACAGTAACTTATAATATCACATATTCAGCTGTTTATAATTGTTTGTTTCATCTGTTCTACATGTTATTCAGAATATAAAATCATTATTTTTGGGGTGTGGAACCAATTGTCTGCATTTACATGATTTCTTATGGGAAAATCTGCTTTGGTTTAAGAGTGGATTTGGATTACAAGCACCGTCCCGGAACGAATTATGCTCGTGATCCAAGGCACCACTGTATTTCCTTTATGACCTGTTCTTTGTTTATAGTCTGTTCCTGGCTTTGGCTTTAAAAATCTGTCAAATAAATCTCTCTGTGTAAAGGCACCCTTAGTTCAACCAAGGAAGGGATGAACGAAGGGAAAGGAGAGGGATGATGGGTAGGTTCGATACATCTGCATTTATGTTATTTCGGTCTAAGAACTGGTCTCTCCTGTAGTGAAGCCTCCATTGTTTTTGCTGTGACCAGATCCTGGGGTGACTTTTCCACAGATTCACAGTTCTTATGGTAAAGAAGGCTTGTCGCCTCCGGAGATTGAACTCTTTTCTCTAGGCGGAGACAGTGCCCCCTTGTGTTTTGAGGGGGTTTTACCTGGAAGATTTTTTCCCCATATTTCTTGTAGAAATATGTGAAATATCCAGCACCCAATCTTCGGATAAAAGCTTTCAATTTCTTTATTAGAAAAAATCTTCACTAAAACAGGAATACCAGTATTGCTGTTTTTGTGAAGATTTTTTTTGTAATAAAGAAATTGAAAGCTTTTATTCAAAGATTGGGTGCTGGATATTTGTCGTATTTCCATATGTGATCCAGGTTCTGAATCTTGCTGTGCACACACATCAGGACTGCTAGCTGGGTGAGGTGACTATTACTGGCTATATTTCTTGTAGGGGCCATTTATACATTTATATACATTAATCATATCGCCCCTTAAACGTCTCTTCTTGAGACTAAACATATTTAATTCCTTTAATCTCTCCTCATAACTTTATTCATAACTCTATTCCCCTTATTAGTTTAGTTGCCCGAACTTGACAGCATACTCCAGATGAGGTCACACCAAAGCTTTAAAAAAGCGGTAATATTATATCCCTGTCCCGAGAGTCCAGGCCTGTTATATATATGACAATATCCTTCTGGCCTTAGAAGCAGCTGACTGACATTGTGTGCTGTTCTGTAGTCTATCATCTACAGGTACACCCAGATTCTTCTCTATCAGCGACTCTCCCAGAGTAACTCCCCCCGGGACTTATGATGCATGTGGTTTATTACTCCCCCTAGGACATATGATGCTGCAGGTTATTACTCCCCCTAGGACATATGATGCTGCAGGTTATTACTCCCCCTAGGACATATGATGCTGCAGGTTATTACTCCCCCTAGGACATATGATGCTGCAGGTTATTACTCCCCCTAGGACATATGATGCATGTGGGTTATTACTCCCCCTAGGACATATGATGCATGTGGGTTATTAGTAACCAGGGGCATAACTTTAATATTTATTCACATTAAACCTCAGTGGGGGGGAGATTTATGAAGACCGTCGGTTGTACACCGGTCTTATATTAGGCCCGTCCACTTTCCCCCCGGCAGAATTCACTAAGAGGCGCACGCCTGTTAGTGACTCCAGCCGCCAGGTGCCTAAACCTGCGCCGGGCGTACTAAATCTACACCTGCTTTCAGATCTGGATCATGATTTACGCCATAAATCATGATCTATAAGGCACGGGAGGAGGCCGCGCCTCCTTCCCACCTTATCACGCCCAATTCCCCCCCCCCCCCTCCCAAGCTCCCCTAGCCCATCAGGCGAGCGGGGCGTACAGGAGGCGTACGCCAGGGAGAAGGGGGGGGGGGGGATCTGCACCTTCTCCCTGGACTACACCACGGGTGGACGCTTCATAAATGTCCCTCAGTGTCTCTAAGTCAGCCTGTAACATCTGCACATCTTCCATAGACTACTGTACTACAACAGTCCAGTGGGCTCCGCAGTTATGTGTCAGGACAGTATGAGGAATATTTAAACCAATGTATCATTAGGATACCGGGAGGTTCGTGAATCTGTTCTGTAGCAGATCTATAAAGCTACTGCCATCATATCAGCTATGCTAGTTGTTAAAATAAACGGACACTTATTTACAGAATATAGTAATACATTTGTTGTTTTAATAAAAAAATTAAGTTTCAACATTTGACGTTTTTACACAGTATGTACAGGAAAAGCGCGGTTCTATATATAGGTCTCTGAACGGCTCGTCCTTCAACAGAAAGGCGCCATCTCATCTAATAACTAAAGGGACTAACGCCATAGTCAACAACAAAAAAATAATAATAAAAAACGGTGTCTAATAAATTAATTCTGTTTCCGATCACCTCTCGGAACTATGATCCTTCCCTGCACTATAGTTGTTATTCATCTTCTAACACCACAATTTCCACATTATGCATTCCATCATGGTGTCCAACCCCGAGAACCTTCCCATCACCCAGTTCCATCACCTTAGATCCACTCTCAGGGTCCGGTGCTGGGTCTATCTGAATGATCGTCTGGCCCTCTTCACCAACACCATCCTGCCCAAGTCCTGAATCCATTGCCACAAGCTCGACTGGGCTCATAACTCCACTTAATGACCCTGAATCCTGCATTTCTGTTGCCAATACAGTAAGGGCATCACTTCCACTAGTTTTGCCCAATACAGTGGTGTACCGCAAACCACCTAAAGAAAACTGTTGTCCAACCGGTGCTAATGTGAGTGGAGAGAGCACTGTATACTGTGGCTGGGATGAGTGAGTACCCAGAGTACCAGCAGATGCTGGACGTTGTAGTCGAGGCCTCTTAGGGGGCTTGGGTGTGGTAACCGGCATCAGGACCACATTCTGAAGAATTGGGGAGTAACCGCCTTCCTGCTTCTTCTGTTCTTCGAGCTGCCTTTCAAGATCTGAAAGTGAAGAAAGTAAAAAGGCTCTCATGTTCTTTGCAGTTTTACTTCATTCTCATTATGAACTTCCTAGCTCACTCCAGATCCGGGTTTTTTGTTTCAATTGTGAAAACAATAGGCATCTGTCCACATCACAATTTTAATACACACTAAGGGGGAGAATTATCAAACTGGTGTAAAGTAGAATCGTCTTAGTTGCCCCTAGCAACCAGATTCCACTTTTCTTTCCTCACAGAGACTTTGAAAAATGAAAGGTGGAATCTGATTGGTTGCTAGGGGCAACTAAGACAATTCTACTTTACACCAATTTGCTAAATCTCCCCCTATTTACACGTCAGTGCGGACCGGAAATTGCAGACAGAACATAGGACAAACAGATTTCACTGGCCCAGCTACCAATGACAGCTTCTGTGCCCGTTCCATCCACAGAAGCAACTGTATGTCCATGACCAGGAAAAGGGCTGCATAGTAGTGTCTGGTCCTAAATGGGTTAAACTAAAAGAAAAAAAAAATTCTTCTTATTACCACTCTGAAGTGTCATAGACGTGGCCAGTGCACTAAATTTACTTCACCGCCTTAGACATGCCTCTATGACACTTCTTTTTTTCTTTTCTTTCTTCTAGGTAAAGGTGTCAAACTTAGGCCCTCCAGCTGTTGCAAAAGTACAATTCCCATCATGCCTGAACAGACAAAGCTTTAGTTGTCCAGGCATAATGGGAATTGTAGTTTTGTAACAGCTGGAGGGCCTGAGTTTGACATCCTTGTCCCTTTGTAGTCAGTAAGACTATACCTTTATGGTACTTGTGTGAGTCTATGTATCTGCCATTTTCCCTTTTAAGTGACACTGTCATTCCCCTTACTCTCCTTACATTTCATTGGTTAATTGTCACCTAGGCGGGGCTTCACAGCAGTTGGGCCCCATTTCCCCACCTAGATGACACTGTCCACAGATTAACTGAAGTGATTTTAGAGCAGAAAGTTTTATACAGGTATATATAGAATGTGTAGCATCTAAGCTTGTGGATGGTGCAGAGAACTACACAGAGTAAGGGGGTGACAGTATCACTTTAAGTTAATGTGTTACCACCATATTTACAGCAAACAAACAGCAGGAGACACTGAAACATGTATCACATCCTTGGGGTCCATTTACACAGAAAGATTATCTGACAGACAAACTAGGAATGGATTTGAAAAGAGGAGAAATCTCAAAGGTTTTTCTTTACAACCTGATCTCTGTTTATATTCAGTTTCTGGCTTTGGCTTCAAATCTTTGGCAGATAATCTTTCTGTGTAAATGGACCCTTAGATGGTCTTATATAAAGGGGAATTTCAATCAATTATCCATATGACCACTGGGACCCCCACTGATCAGGACTGCTTTTACTATAATACAGTTTGTCAAGTAGAATTCTTACCAGCCAGTGTATAGTGATACTGTTCTTCACTCTGATCTGTCTGATTCCTTTTCCGATCTAGAACTTTTTTCACAACATCCAGGAGCCCAAATGTCTGAGCAATGTTACTGAGTACAGTGGCGTCTAGTACAAAAAGATCATAGACTAATGATAAAGCGGCCATAATACACCCAAATCTGTGTACTTTATTCATAGTTACATAATTGGTAGGTTGGTGGTAGTTGAACCAAGCGAGGGGGTAGATGATATTTTATACAAGAACCAGTCTCTGGTATAGCTCACCATTACACTTCTACTTGCCCTTAAAAGTATCCAATAGCGATGAGCAAAATAACAGTAGGAACAAAGCAAATCGCTTCATTCCTATCTGCATTCTCCTTATTAGGCTGCGGGCTCTGAAGTCTGCTCCACTCCATGCGGCTACTTCTTGGGTGCTGGAAAAAGCTGGATCCAGTCCTGAGAAATAGGTAGAAGTTTCCCAGGACTGGCTGCATCTTTTCCCACCTTCTTTCCATTTTTCTATCCTTGTATAAAATTGAAGCTTATTTTTAAAGTGTCCCTGTCGTTATATCTTTCAAAATCTATATCAGCAGAAGTGATATAAAGCAAGTTTGCAATTTACATTATAGCCGCCTTCAGGAGACTGGACCTGGATAGAGTAAGTATAGCTGTCATATAGCTGCCTTCAGGAGACTGGACCTGGATACAGTAAGTATAGCTGTTATATAGCCGCCTTCAGGAGACTGGGCCTGGATACAGTAAGTATAGCTGTTATATAGCTGCCTTCAGGAGACTGGACCTGGATAGAGTAAGTATAGCTGTCATATAGCTGCCTTCAGGAGACTGGACCTGGATACAGTAAGTATAGCTGTTATATAGCTGCCTTCAGGAGACTGGACCTGGATACAGTAAGTATAGCTGTTATATAGCTGCCTTCAGGAGACTGGACCTGGATACAGTGAGTATAGCTGTTATATAGCTGCCTTCAGGAGACTGGACCTGGATACAGTAAGTATAGCTGTTATATAGCTGCCTTCAGGAGACTGGACCTGGATACAGTGAGTATAGCTGTTATATAGCTGCCTTCAGGAGACTGGACCTGGATACAGTAAGTATAGCTGTTATATAGCTGCCTTCAGGAGACTGGGCCTGGATACAGTAAGTATAGCTGTTATATAGCTGCCTTCAGGAGACTGGACCTGGATACAGTAAGTATAGCTGTTATATAGCTGCCTTCAGGAGACTGGACCTGGATACAGTAAGTATAGCTGTCATATAGCTGCCATCAGGAGACTGGACCTGGATACAGTAAGTATAGCTGTTATATAGCTGCCTTCAGGAGACTGGACCTGGATACAGTGAGTATAGCTGTTATATAGCAGCCTTCAGGAGACTGGACCTGGATTTGTGGTAAGTACAGCTTTGTTTTACAGCATGATAACAAAAAAAATGATTGTATAATGCAAACTTGCTTTATTTGACATCTACTGTTAATTTAGATTGTGAAAGTTATAACGACAGGTACACTTTAAGGGAAACTAGTTCTACTTTGTAATGATCAGGTTACCACTACACTGGTTACTTCACTAGCACAGTAAGTCTTGGAGGTTTCTCCTAGATGGATCCAACTCACCTGTAATCTGAAATGGGTGGTGGTCGATTCTCTGCTGGACGCCACTTAAAATCTCCTCAATTTCGTTCTGGACTTTGCTGACAACTTCATCCATCAGTCCCACATCAGAGATCCCTTTCCAGAACAGCAAAGTCTCTTCTAAAAGAGAAGATTTAGAAACTGTATTTATAATATACCAATCCATTCAGAACACATTGGAAGGACCATTGATTTAGGTGCATGCTACGTCCACTGTATATCACATTATCTTTTTTTTTTTTCAGCTCCGCCTGGCTATTTTTAAAATTTCAAAAAGATTTCTAATTTACTTCTATTTTAAAATCTCCAGTCTTCCAGTACTTATCAGCTGCTATATGTCCTGCAGGAAGTGGTGTATTCTTTCCAGTCTGACACAGTGCTCTCTGCTGCCACCTCTCTCCATGTCAGTAGTAAATCCCCATAGAAAACCTTTCCTGCGCTGGACAGTTTGTCACTGTCTTACCAGATATCTCTTCTCCATCCTTTTTGCCTCGATCATCTCTATTCAGCTGCACCGTAGCAGTAAGTCCTGAGCCCCATTCAATAGCACCATCTTCCACAGTCTCCTCTGAAACGGTCACTGAAGAAAGAGTCCCTTAGATTAAAGCAGCAGGCATTACAAATGGACACATGTACAATATTATACTTTTGTCAGAGTCAATGGCACAGGCAAAAAGATGCTGCGAGCCTGTAAATCCATACCTTCCCCTGTAGGCGGAGCCTGCACAACATTACTCTGTCCAGGGACAGGAGCCCGGGCGCTACTGATCAGGAGGTCAAACTTGGTGCTTCGGCATGTGTTTGTGCACAGCTTGTCATGCTGATAGAAATCAATCTGGCCGGAATCCATCATTTTTCTGCAATGGAATGGGAACATCCTAATCATAGTACATAGCATAGTATAAGATAAAGGGTCAGAGCAAAACTTTCCACAAACTATTTACCGTAACATAACTCCTTCCAGGCGAATGGCCCTCTTCCAATCCTTCAAGGTGGATTTTCCAGCCAAATTCACAAAGTGCTTGGGGCTAATCATCTGGTCATTAAACTATAGACGTGAGGAAAGTGCAAGTAGGGAAAGAAAGTGAGATCAAAGAAACCAGCAAACAGTGGACTTATTTCTAAGGCAAGATGCCAGTTTGTAGAAAGGGGGACTCCCTTTTTTCCTCAGATCAGCCGGTGTCAGAAAGTTATACAAATTTGTTAATTACTGATATTAAAAAAAAAAAATCTCCATCCTTCCAATACTTATCAGCTGCTGTATGTCCTGCAAGAAGTGGTGTATTCTTTCTAGTCTGACACAGTGCTCTCTGCTGCCACCTCTGTCCATGTCAGGAACTGTCCAGAGCAGCAGCAAATAACTATAGAAAACATTTCCTGCTCTGGACAAAGGTGGCAAGAATGCACCACCTCCTGCAGGACATAAAGCAGCTGATAAGTACTGGAAGACTGGAGATTTAGAAGTAAATTAAAAATCCGTATAACGTCCCAACACCAGTTTATTTAAAGGGGAAAAAAATTTAATAAAATATATTTATAAAACACTGTACATGATGCTATAATGTTATCTGTATCCAAGCAAGCCCCCAGTTACATCTGAAAAATGCAAACACCCTTTGTTTTACAGTCTGCATGGTGTTACATATCATCAAGTCAAAGTTAAGAGGCCCATCGCATACTTTCCTAACCATCGTTTTATACAACTCATTTGGAGTTATGAACATTAAAAAAAAAAAAAAGTGGCAAAGTGTGGCTTCACTTAAAGTAGTATTCTGTTTTTTTTTTAATTTGCTCCCCGCCTGCAGACTGGTACAATCATATAATCATCCTTGATGAACGCTTTCCTGCGGAATTAATCTGCGTAAATGTACGCCCCGCCAGGGGGCTGTGCTATGCAATCAGCAGCAAGGTCCCTACCGTTAAAGGGGTTATCCAGCGCTACAAAAACATGGCCACTTTTCCCCCTACTGTTGCCTCCAGTTCAGGTGCAGTTTGCAATTAAGCTCCATTTACTTCAATGGAACTGAGTTTCAAAACCCCACCCAAACTGGAGACAACAGTAGGGGGAAAGTGGCCATGTTTTTGTAGCGCTGGATAACCCCTTTAATAACGGGCCACCGCGATGGCATAGCTGTGATCAGTGTATGAAATCTAATGTAAGGCCATGTCCACACGGCGTAAGAGACCAGCTACTTGTCCCTGAACAGATCATCCGGCCAGTACTGCAGTACCGGCCTGATGATCTTTCATGCCGCAGAGTTCTGATGCGGGCGCATCCGTGCGTGCTCGCATCAGAATTCTCCACAGCACACTATGAAGCTTGCGGCCACAGCCGCTCGCTCCATGGTGTGCACTGTTATGGTTTTCTATGGCCACTATTCACTGAATAGTGGCTGCAGAAAACTGACATGTCAGTTCTTTGCGGCGCCGCAAGGGATCCCAGCCGGAGCGTATACTATGTGTATACGGTCCGGCTGGGATCCTATAGAAGGTTGAGCAACATACCTATTCGTAAAAAGTACGTTCGTTGTTGCCGATTGCGACAACGGCCGTACTTTTACAAATAGGTGCGTTGTGTGAACATAGCCTCATAATGTATAAGTCCCCTAAGGGGACTTAAGTGTAAATACAATAAAAATGTTAAAAATGTCCCATAGCCCACAATAAAAGTGAAAATCAGCCCCCTTCCCATCTTATACATAAAACACATACAAATAAAGTTAATTAACATATAATATACCGCAGCATGCATAATTGTCTGATCAAAATAAAACATAATTGTTCCCGCACGGTTAACCACGTGAACAAAAAACGGTAAAAAAAAAAAGCAGAGACAGCTTTTTTTAAAATTAAAAAGTGATCAATACGTCTGATGTAGGAAAAAACATTACTAATAAAAAAAATAGAGATCATGGCGCAAAAAATAATGCCCCGTAGGTTAGAAAATAAAAGCGCTATAAGAGTCACAATGCGGCCATTTCAAAAACACCTATTTGCAAAAAAAGTTTTACTGCTAATAAAAATAGTTAAATGTTAGAAAACCTAGTAACCATGCATATCGCTGTGTTCAGACTCACCTATAGAATAAAGAAAAATGTCAGTTTTACCGTAAAGTGCATTATGTAAATATGGAACCCCACCAAAATTTGCAGAATTGCATTTTTTGACCCAAATTCCCCCCATAAATAATACTTTTGGGGTTCCGGCATTCATTTTATGGCAGATGCCATTACAAAGTACACCTGTTCCTGAAAAAAAACACAAGCCCTCACATGCCCTGTAGATGGAAAAATAAAAGAGTTATGGGTCTTAAAAGGCGAAGAGGAAAAAACAAAAAACGTAAAAGTGACAATTGGCCCGATCCTTAAGGGGTTAAAATCACCCTCCCGTGATGTTGGGTCAGTTTTGTGAATTGTGCACTGCAGTCATTTTTCTAATATATTCAGAATTTTATTGTATTTTCAGCCGGAGTGGGTTTCAGAGCCCAAATTCCCCCTGCTGTAGATAAGAGACCCTGTGGGCAGTTCGTCTGATAAGTCGTAGTTATAACCTTTGGGGAAACAGGAGCTCTGACACCGATTATGGCGTCAAATTTAGAATAGATGTATATTAGAAAAATTACAATCGTGCACAATCGTCATCTTTCAGAAATCACTCCCAGAACTGCTCCATAGTATTTTCACACTAGTTTCAGGAATTCACCTTGACACACTTGACATTAATCCCGGGACACACAAACTTTTTCCACAGCAAAACGGCCTTGCTGTCTCCACAAGTGATGGGATACGCAAGGTCAATGTCATCACTCAGCTCCACTGTGTCGCCATCTACATAGAAAGGGGAAAGTTTCAGTTAGAGATGACCGCAAATGGAGCACACTGGGGTCAGATTGTTCGGCATTTGATTACCGGTGGCTGAAGAAGTTGGATGCAGCCCTAAGGAGTATTGGAAAACATGAATACAGCCATAAGCCATAGGCCATGTTCCTGGGCTCCCTAGGATTGCATCCAACTTCTTCAGCCACCGGTAATCAAATGCCGAACAATCTGACTCATCTCTAGTCTTAATGTAACCGATTCTCCAGTGAGAACTAGTGTAGCGGTCTTGTTTTACTTACCCAGTGTATCTCCCATCTTCAGGGTATGAGTCTCCAATGATACAACAGCCGCATTGGTGTCAGACATCTCCTCATACAATCTGGATGAGTAGTAACATAGTTTTAGTTTTAGTTAGAGCTCTCCATAACAACGAGAGAGACATTTACACACTGTACTGGCCGTTCTTACCATGTACATCATGTGCATAAGCCTTACAAGCCCTCACACACTGCAGAATACTCAGACAGACCTGACAATTTCAGCAAGACATCTAATGTATATGGAGGTAGGGCTGGGCGATTAATCAAATTAATTCACCCAGAATGTTAGAATCGATTTGATTTTTTGCGAAAACCATAAATTCGATTTTCACAAAAAAATAATTGCAGGCGGGGTGGACGGCGCAGTACAGTGGCAGGTGGGTGGGCAGTCCGGAGAGGGGCAGTGCGGGTCTGGCGGGGCGGGCGGCGTGGTACAGTGTCGAGCAAGCGGCATGGTACAGTGTCGGGCACTCACCCCTAGCCCCCCTCCCCTCAGTCACCCCCCAGCTGCCCCAGTCCTCCTCAGTCACCCCCTCAAGTGCCCCAGTCCCCCTCAGTCACCCCCCAGCTGCCCCAGTCCCCCTTAGTCATCCCCCAGCTGCCCCAGTCCCCCTCAGCTGCCCCAGTCCCCCTCAGTCAACCCCCAGCTGCCCCGGTCCCTCTCAGTCATCCCCCAGCTGCCCCAGTCCCCTTCGGTCACAGGGGGAGCACTGTGAAACTGGGAAGCAATAAAATAGTATCTGACGTTGCGAGAAAAAATTTCTGTTTATTTGGCAAAAAATATTTTAGAAAATCAAGATTTGCCAAATTTATATATAAAAAAAACTTTGATTTTGTTTTTTGGCCGTATTGTCCAGCCCTATATGGAGGTATCCTGAATCTCCTCTGATAGATCCTCTTTTTGGCCCTGGGGATATGCCGCCGCCACCAGAGCTGTCTGGAAAGGACAGCTCCTGTGCTTTATCTATTCAAAACACATGGATGTTCTGCTGAAAAGTTACGAGTGTTCAGACCCGTACCGATCAGGAGAAGGCCGCACTGCGGTGTGGTCCGACTCCAGCTCTGTGTCATTGAAAGAATCAGCTCTACTGTCTCGTTTTCACGATCTGTGCGGGTCTGACATGTCCAAAGTTTTTCCAAACGACAGGTTCACTTTAAGATCCACGCAGGGTTTTAATATAAAATGATATGACTTACATGTAACATAACTCCCTGATGCACCTGGATAGATGCTGTTTTGGTTGCACCATGTAAGGTCGTGTTCAGACATGCAGTAATGCAATGAAAATGCAACACGAAGGCATGATTTAATAGCAGTAATTGATCATTTCATTGCGTTACTGAATCAATTTACTGCAGAATGAGTTATTTAAGGCAGCCAGCTCTCCTTGATCACATTAAATGGAACAAATCGGCACGATTGTGCCGATATGGTTCCCCCCAGCACCGTATAGATTTATTGTGCAGCTCGAGGCATGTTCTGTTTCTCCTTTAGTCAGCAGAAACAGAAGTTTTAAAGCGCCCTGAGAGACAGGAATGGCAACTAGTCACCTGGGAAGCGTTCCATGACTAGTCACCACTCTCTGCGAGCATGATTGATAGGCAGAGAGACCGGTTAGTGGTCAATCATCCTCACATTGCCATGACTAGTCCTGGGCGGCTCACCACCCAAACTAGTTGCTTCCCTTCTCATTGTTTTACATGGCAGAATAAAACTTATTTTCTGCTTACTAAAGCTTCTGCTGCAGCCATAGCCTATACATGCCATAAGCAGCACAAAAGCTCTATACAAGGGGGAGGGAACCTTGGCCCTCCAGCTGTTCCAAAACTAAAACTCCCTTCATGCCTGGACAGCCAAAGCTAAAGCTTTGGTTGTCCAGGCATGATGGGTGTTGGAGTTTTGGAAAAGCTAGAGAGCCAAGATTCCCTACCCATGGTCTATACTGTGCTGGGGGAACCAAATCAGCATATTGTGCTGATTGGTTCTCTTTAACGCTTCCACAACCATGGGTAATTGATTCCTCAATGCCCAGGTCGTTTTTGGACATCAGCTTACGGGATCATAATGATCCCATAAGCTGATGTCTCCATGTCTGCCCCCTCTCCTCTGTCCCCTGCCACAATCTTATGACAGCGGCAGGGGAGAGAGGGGAGGGGGCAGAGTGTGCCCTGCCTTCCTTCCCTTCCCCCCGCTGGCCTCTGTAGCCAGGAAACCTCAGCCTCAGGCTTCGGTTTCCATGGCTAACATCGGGGCTCTGCGATCACTTCGCAGAGCCCTAATGGACACCAGACAGAGAATTCTCCCTCTGTAGAGGGAGAATTCTCTGTCAGGAGCCCTATAGATGCTGCGGTTATGCTGACCGCAGTATCTATAGGGTTAACTCTCAGCACCGGAGCATGGCGGGTCTCCGGCTATCACTGATAGTCAGGACCCGCCGCGGATGACACAGGCGCAGCTTCTGCGCCTGTGTCATCCTGCAGCGTAAATTAACGTCGCTGCAGCATCAAGTATAAGCTGCAGCGACGTTAATTTACTGCCTAGGGGCAGGAGAGGGTTAAAGGAATGAAACTGTGTGTGAACATACCCTCAAAAGAGCCTTGTAGGAGCACCAATCTGCTAGATCAGCACTGGTTAGATGTGTGCGCATGCATCTGTCCATCTAAGAGACCCCCTCAGTCCACCAAAGCTGAATTACAGGTAACGTGATAGTCTCACCCATGGGGAATAGGCTGCAGCTGCAGGATCACCTGCGTCTTGGTATCTTCCGGATCTTCTCCTTCGGTGCAGTCGCTGGGAATCACCACCACATCCCCCATGGGGACGGTCACCTCAGCGTTCGCCATGTGTCACATCAGGGTTAGCGGGTGACCTGGGAATAAACACAGAAACTATAGTCTCCATAACACATATCCCCCACAACATGTGCACCTCTACTCCATGCTCAGCAACCCAAAGCCGCATCATAGCACAGGGGGAGGGAACCTTGGCTCTCCAGCTGTTGCAAAACTACAACTCCCATCAGGCCTGGACAGCCAACGCTAAAGCTTTGGCTGCCCAGGCATGATGGGAGTTGTAGTTTTGCAGCAGCTGAAGAGCCAAGGTTCCCTACCCTTGTCATACTGTATACCTGCAGCTGATCTGACATCCTCCACACACTGCACAGCCAAGAAGAAGCGCACAAGGACTAGCGAAGCATCTGTCAGCAAAACAATCCCCGCCGAACCCCTCCTCCTCCCCTGAGGAAGCTCACCGCTCTACTCCCAAAGATCCCGGATCTCGGCGAGCTGCGCATGCGTCCTTTACACTGCCCGACACTGCGCTTTCCATACTTCCGGTCATGTGATTCAACTGACGTCACGTGAGCGGAAGGAAAGTAGTGATTGGCCTCTCGCAGTCCGGGCTCAGCCCTGGCTCTGTTGCAAAACTACAATTCCCATCATGCCTGGACAGCCAAAGCGAAGCTTTGGCTGTCCAGGCATGATGGGAATTGTAGTTTTGCAACAGCGCCAGACCCCCGTTCCTGGGTTAGATGGTTTCCCCCTACTACTATGCATAGTTGTCACCTCTGCCGCCCTCCAGCTGACATATATGAAAGATTTCTCCTTGATTTAAGAGTTTACTGTATCTTCCAAGACCACATAGACTATACAGGACAATGCTGGAGTGGTGGATGTGATGTCCTCTGAAGTAGGGCAGGATTCTCACCTCTCACAGCATTATACCAGATATAGGTGCATCATGGGAGAATCTAGTGAAGGGCCTCTGCAGGTGCTTCTCTCTCTTCATACACTTAGGGGGAGATGTATCAAACGTGGTGTAAAATGAAACTGGCTCAGTTGCCCCTAGCAACCAATCAGATTCCACCTTTCATTTTCCAAAGAGTCTGTGAGGAATAAAAGGTGGAATCTGATTGGTTGCTAGGGGCAACTGGGCCAGTTTCACTGTACACCATGTTGGATAAATCTCCCCCATAGACCTTTGTGTTACTGGATGGCCTCCCTTGTAGCAAAGTGTTGTGAAGGTTCCTGCTGCCATTATTATCTAGTCCTGTTTTTAACCCCTTAAGGACCGGGCCAATGGTCACTTTTGCATTTCCGTTTTTTCCTCCTCGCCTTTTTTTCTAGATCAGACGTATTGATCACTTTTTATTAATTTTTTTTATACATAAAATATAATAAAAAAAAAAGCAATCCCTGCCTTTTTTTTAGCCCTTTTTGTTCACGCCGTTCACCGCGCTGGAATACTATTGTTTTATTTTAATAGATCGGACGATTACGCACGCTACTGAACTGATGCTACATTCGCTTTAAAGGGGATTGTTCACTAAAAATGATTTTATTTAAAATCAACCGGTGACTGAAAGTGCCAGAGATTGTAATTTACTTCTATAAAAAAAAAACAAAAAAAAACAAGCCTTCCAGTACTTATCAGCTGCTGTATGTCCTGCAGGCAGTGGTGTATTCATTCCAGTCTGGACATGCTGCCCCCGGCCGCACGATCGCCCCCAGCCCTGCAGCCCCCGACCTCACGATCGCCCCCAGCATCGCAGCCCCCGACCTCACGATCGCCCCCAGCATCGCAGCCCCCGACCTCACGATCGCCCCCAGCATCGCAGCCCCCGGCCGCACGATCGCCCCCAGCGGGCAATCGTGCAGCCGGGGGCTGCGGGGCTGCGGGCGATCATGCGGCCGGGGGCTGCGGAGCTGCAGGCGATCGTGCGGCCGGGGGCTGCGGAGCAGCAGGCGATCGTGCGGCCGGGGGCTGGGGGGCTGCGGGCGATCGTGCGGCCGGGGGCTGGGGGGCTGCGGGCGATCGTTACGGCCGGGGGCTGCGGGCGATCGTGCGGCTGGGGGCAATCATGCGGCCGGGGGCTGGGGGGCTGCGGGCGATCGTGCGGCCGGGGGCTGCGGGCGATCGTGCGGCTGGGGGCAATCATGCGGCCGGGGGCTGGGGGCTGCGGGCGATCGTGCGGCCGGAGGCTGGGGGGCTGCGGGCGATCGTGCGGCCGGGGGCTGCGGGGCTGGGGGCGATGGTGCGGCCGGGGGCTGCGGGCGATCATGCGGCTGGGGGCGATCATGCGGCCGGGGGCTGGGGTCGATCGGGGCTGCAGGGGGGCGGGCAGGATATACATTACCTGATCCCGGCTCCTGCTTGCTTCGGCGGCTCCCGGCACGTTCCGCCCGGCCAATCAGTGCGCTGCCCCGCCGCACTGATTGACACCGTGAAGACACCGGGAGCCCCGAAGCAAGCAGGAACGGGGACCCGGTAATGTATAATGTCCGGCTGGGGGGTTAATGGGGCGGGCTGCAGACAAAATCGCAGCAGGGATGTACATCCCTGCTGCGAGTTTCTCTGCTATTGAAAGTATAGGGCCAGGATCTGCAGCGAGTCTCGCTGCAAAAACGCAGCAAGGAGACTCGCTGCAGATCCGGCAAGTGTGTTTGTAACCTTAGGGTGCCTTCACACCTACCGTATCGCAGCAGAAAATCCGCTGCGCATCCGCAGCGGATTTAACTAAATGAATGAACACAGCATTATAAATACACACTGTCAAATCCGCTGCAGATTTGTAAATGCGGATTTGATGCTGTGTTCATTCATTTAGTTAAATCTGCTGCGAATCCGCAGCGGATTTTTTCCTACTATACGGTAGGTGTGAAGGCACCTTTAGAGTTCTTTTTCAACTGTTTGTATACAGAGCAGTTGATAAAGATTAGATAATTCAATTTTCTCATCTTTCTTTAACCACGTGATGAGGACGCCCAGAGCAACGATCACAGGCAGTCCTGGTTATAAAAATTATGCTTCCGAAATCTCTTGATATCGATTCCGCACCACCGTCCCCAGTGCAGGAGCCAGTGATGTGCCATACATGGCACAAGCCCTTTTTACCGGTCACTGCACGCACTAGGGGCAAGGGTATATGGCCTCCCATTATAGCCTATGGCGACCACTCATTTATACCCGGCAGTGACGTGTGTGATGCTGGGTATATAGCGTATGTATATGGGTGTGTTATGTGTATATAAAGCTAAATGCAATCTAATTCTCTAAGTCTCTGATGAGCCTACTAGTATTTTGCATAAGCATTATTCACACACGTATGCAAATTACTAGAGCATCACGGGAAACAGCCGGCCGCGGTTACGCCTACTTTCTACAGTCTACGTCTTTTATTGGACGGCATGAATAACATGTAAATGATATGCATTTTCACGCTTGGCATGATTGTGTCTATAAAGTTATTGTGGCCAAGAAAAAAGAAAAAAAAAAAGAAAGAAGCAAAAACAAAGGGGAGGGACTTGTTCGATTAGTCGTCCTCACGCATGCGCCGCGAGCCGAGTGGGTGACGTACTTCCGGTCGGTGAGAAAGCGGAGTTTAGGTGAGGACGTGCGGTGTGTATGTGTCTCCCGCGCCTGTCGGTGACTGGGCTGTGCGCGCGCTTCTCTCCGTCCCTGTTCACACCTGTAGTTTGCGGTGAATGTTGTGGGGGTTAGTTGCGCTGGGTTCTAGGAGTCTCGGTGGTCGGTGCTGCCTGAGCGGCTTCTGTGAGGGGAATAAAGTTTCTTTTGTAGAAGGAAATGGCGCCTGTGTCCCTGTAGTTGAGTGATTGCTGAAGGGGGGGTAGTAAGGGGGCTCCTTTAGTGATGGAGCCTGTTCACATTGGGTTGCGTTTTCTTTCTGCAGCCTATGGGAAGTGAGTGGTCTTTGACTTGTGTACACTGTACAGCAGAGCTCTGCGGCTTTTGGAGTGTAATAGTCTGCAGCATTGTGTGACAGTAGGTGGCGATGATCTGAGTGTGTGACCATGGTGAGTGCCCAGGCTGTGGTCCCTATGTGCAGGTGACCCCCTGTGTATGTGTAGTACCCTGGTGTACAGCAGCGCCCCCTCTGTCAGTGTATGTGTAGTGCCCAGTGTATAGCAGCGCCCCCTCTGTCAGTGTATTCTGTAGTATCCTGTGTACAGCAGCGCCCCCTCTGTCAGTGTATGTGTACAGCAGCGCCCCCTCTGTCAGTGTATGTGTAGTACCCTGTGTACAGCAGCGCCCCCTCTGTCAGTGTATGTGTACAGCAGCGCCCCCTCTGTCAGTGTATGTGTAGTACCCTGTGTACAGCAGCGCCCCCTCTGTCTGTATGTGTAGTATCCTGTGTACAGCAGCGCCCCCTCTGTCAGTGTATGTGTAGTACCCGGTGTACAGCAGCGCCCCCTCTGTCAGTGTATTCTGTAGTACCCTGTGTACAGCAGCGCCCCCTCTGTCAGTGTATGTGTAGTACCCTGTGTACAGCAGCGCCCCCTCTGTCAGTGTATGTGTAGTATCCTGTGTACAGCAGCGCCCCCTCTGTCAGTGTATGTGTAGTATCCTGTGTACAGCAGCGCCCCCTCTGTCAGTGTATGTGTAGTATCCTGTGTACAGCAGCGCCCCCTCTGTCAGTGTATGTGTAGTACCCTGTGTACAGCAGCGCCCCCTCTGTCAGTGTATGTGTAGTATCCTATGTACAGCAGCGCCCCCTCTGTCAGTGTATGTGTAGTATCCTGTGTACAGCAGCGCCCCCTCTGTCAGTGTATGTGTAGTATCCTGTGTACAGCAGCGCCCCCTCTGTCTGTATGTGTAGTACCCTGTGTACAGCAGCGCCCCCTCTGTCAGTGTATGTGTAGTATCGGGGTGTACAGCAGCGCCCCCTCTGTCAGTGTATTCTGTAGTATCCCGGTGTACAGCAGCGCCCCCTCTGTCAGTGTATGTGTAGTATCCTGTGTACAGCAGCGCCCCCTCTGTCAGTGTATGTGTAGTACCCTGTGTACAGCAGCGCCCCCTCTGTCAGTGTATGTGTAGTATCCCGGTGTACAGCAGCGCCCCCTCTGTCAGTGTATGTGTAGTATCCTGTGTACAGCAGCGCCCCCTCTGTCAGTGTATGTGTAGTATCCTGTGTACAGCAGCGCCCCCTCTGTCAGTGTATGTGTAGTACCCTGTGTACAGCAGCGCCCCCTCTGTCAGTGTATGTGTAGTACCCTGTGTACAGCAGCGCCCCCTCTGTCAGTGTATGTGTAGTATCCTGTGTACAGCAGCGCCCCCTCTGTCTGTATGTGTAGTACCCTGTGTACAGCAGCGCCCCCTCTGTCAGTGTATGTGTAGTATCGGGGTGTACAGCAGCGCCCCCTCTGTCAGTGTATTCTGTAGTATCCCGGTGTACAGCAGCGCCCCCTCTGTCAGTGTATGTGTAGTATCCTGTGTACAGCAGCGCCCCCTCTGTCAGTGTATGTGTAGTACCCTGTGTACAGCAGCGCCCCCTCTGTCAGTGTATGTGTAGTATCCCGGTGTACAGCAGCGCCCCCTCTGTCAGTGTATGTGTAGTATCCTGTGTACAGCAGCGCCCCCTCTGTCAGTGTATGTGTAGTATCCTGTGTACAGCAGCGCCCCCTCTGTCAGTGTATGTGTAGTATCCTGGTGTACAGCAGCGCCCCCTCTGTCTCAGTGTTTTCTGTTATTATTTATTTATAGAGCGCCCTTAATTCCAGAGAGCTGTACAATAGATAGAGGTAACAAACAGGAACGTTACAAGATCAGGACACATTACATGAAGGCAAATGGGGGAGAGAGACGGGGTAAAGTGCAGCCGGTCACAGTGGGATGCAGAGTTATTGTAGGTTGTAGCCTAGTTTGAAGAGATGGGTTTTCAGGTTACATTTGAAGGACTTGATGGTGGATGAGAGCTGGATGTGTCGGGGTAGCGAGTTCCAGAGTATGGGGGAGGCTCGGGCAAAGTCTTGGAGGCGGTTGTGTGAGGTACGAACAAGGGGGGAGCGCGGGGGGAGGTCACTGGAGGAGCGAAGGTTGCGTGAGGGACGGTAGCAGAATATCAGGTCAGAGATATACGGAGGGGACAGGTTGTGGACGGCCTTGTACATCATGGTCAACAGTTTAAAGTGAATACGTTGGCCAATGGGGAGCCAGTGGAGGGATTGGCAGAGGGGAGAGGCAGAGGGAGGAGGGGAAAGGTGGATTAGTTGGGCAGCAGAGGTAAGGATAGACTGGAGGGGGATCAAGGGAGTTAGCTGGAAGGCCAGAGAGGAGGATGTTACAGTAGTCCAAGCGGGAGATAATGAGAGCATGGACCAGCAGTTTGGTGGAGTCGGGTGAGAAAAGAGCGGATTCTGGAAATGTTTTTGAGGTGAAGGTGGCAGGAGGTGGTTAGGGCCTGAATATGGGGTTTAAAAGGTGACCCTGAGGCAGCGGACTTGGGGGACAGGGGACAGAGTGCAGCCATTGATAGTGATTGACAGATTAGACTGTGAGATGGGGGGAAGATGATTAGTTCTGTTTTGTTCATGTTGAGCTTTAGAAAGCGGGAGGAGAAGAAGGAAGATATGGCTGATACACTCTGGAATCCTGGATAGCAAAGAGGTGACATCTGGACTAGAGTAGATCTGAGTGTCATCGGCGTAGAGGTGATACCTGAAGCCGTGGGACTCTATGATATGTCCCAAGCCAAAGGTATAGATGGAGAAGAGGAGGCCCGAGGACAGAGCCTTGGGGAACACCAACTGTAAGGGGATGAGGAGAGTAGGTGGTGTGAGAATGGGGGACACTAAAAGTGCGGCTGGAGAGGTAAGAGGAGATCCAGGAGAGGGGAGAGGGCTGAGCAAGTGACGCCAAGGGATGAGAGAATTTGTGAGAGGAGAGAATGGTTAACTGTGTCGAAGGCAGAAGATAGGTCAAGGAGAAGGAGCACAGAGTAGTGGCATGAGGCTTTGGCGGTTAGCAGGTCATTGGCCACTTTGGTGAGGGCAGTTTCTGTGGAGTGGTGGGGGCGGAAGCCGGATTGCAGGGAGTCAAAAAGCAAGTTGGATGCAAGGTGGGAGGCTAGTTCATGGTAGACAGGTTGTTCCAGGAGTTTTGAGGCAGAGCGGAGAAGTGATATGGGGCCGTAGCTGGATAAGGAGGTAGGGTCAAGGGATGGCTGTGTAAGGATGGGTGTGATGGTTACATGTAGATTGAAGAGATGGGTTAGCGCTGAGGAGAGGTTGGGAATAAGGTGGGATGGGATTGGGTCAAGTGCACAGGTGGTGAGATGTGATGAGGAGAGTAGTTTGGAGAGATGTTCTTCAGTGATGGTGGAGAGGTGAGGTAGTGGGGAAAAGCACTGGACGGGCATGAGGGGGGCTGAGGGGACTGTGAGGTGAAGCTTACTCTGATGTCATCGATTTTCTGCTTGAAGAATGTGGCAAAGTCCTCAGCAGAGATGAGAGAGGTGGGGGGGGGGGGGAGAAAAGAGAGTTGAAAGTGTTAAACAGTTGCCTAGGGTTATGAGATAAGGAAGATATGGGGGAAGAAAAGTAATCCTGTTTAGCAGAGCTGAGGGCAGATTTGAACTCAAGGAGTGCTCGTCTGTATGTTTGGAAGTGTTCCTCAGAGTCGGTCTTCTTCCAGCGCCGCTCAGCAGCTCTGGACACTCACCTTAGGCTGCATTCACACGTTCAGTGATTTTCCTGGTCTGTGATTGTGGTCCGGCAGCAACCTCCGTGATCCGTGCAAAACAGTCCGTTTTGCATCCGTTTTGTATCCGTGTCCGTTTTTTTCACGGATCTGTCTTACAGCATTTTAAATGACATTGATTACATCACATGTCACATCCGTGTACATCCGTAAAAACACGGATCTCATTGATTTCTATGGGGAATCCTTTCCGTGCATCCGTTCCAAGTAATGACATTTTTCAACGGAACGGATCATGGATCCGTGAAATCACGGAACATCTGAAAAGCCCCATAGAAAGCAATGGGCTGTAAAATTGTCCGTGAGCACGGACAACTTCCCGGAACGTGTGAATGCAGCCTTAGTTGTTTGGTTAGGTCGGTGTGCCAAGGCTGTCTGTTCGTGCTTCGTGTTCTCTTTTTCGTGAGAGGGGCAACAGAGTCGAGGGCGGAAGGTTATTGTGGAATTGTAGAAGGTTGCGGCTGTGTCAGTATCGTTCAGAGAGTATATGGTGGAGAGTGGCAGAAAGGAGTCAGATAGTGTTTGAATGTTAAGGTTTCTAAGGTTCCTGCGAGGGTGAGTGAGGTTCTGGACTGGGGGGGCAGATGTTAGAATGTTAGGAGGTTGTGGAGGTTCTGTGCATCTCTCGCTCACACGCTCTGTGTATCTCTGTCCACAGAAGCCGGTGACCATGACGTGTGTGCTCAGCGGTCCCACCGCCGTGTGCGATGTCATTACCGAGCTAGATGCTCAGCTGGCTGTAAGTAAGAAGCGTGTCAGCATGAGCCCCGCTGAGTGCAGTGATACCTGGTATCTATGCTGAGTGTAGTGATACCTGGTATCTCAGCCGTACAGCCTCATTAACTCCCGCACTGCTGGCTTGTGTCTACTAAATCTGCAGCCTCCCCCGGGCGCTGACTGCGGGATGGAACACCGGAAATGTGATTGGATCTGTGGAAAACCATTCTTTTTTACATCCATGTCCAAATGTGTTATGTGTAGGTATTATGCTAAGCCCCGCAGTCCCCCTCTGTGACATGCAGAGCCTTGTTGTCTCCTATCATGCTGAGCCTGGTCACGCCGGCAACGTATCCCCACAGCACCCCACACTCTCCACAGCCGCTGGCAGTGCATCCTCATAGCACCCCCTAACTCCCCGGACAGCTGCTGGCAACGCATCCCCACAGCAGCCCCTCACCCCCTGGACAGCCGCTGGCAGCACATCCCACAGCACCCCACCCCCTGGACAGCCGCTGGCAGCTCATCCCGCCAGCCTGAATGTGCCCCCCCCCGGCAGCTGCTGACAATGTATTAACACCATCCATCTCCATCCAACCCCCATTCCCAAGATAGCACCAGCACCTCCTGATCTCCCAAACCCCTGTCACACGTAGTAGCATATCCCCCAGAGCCGGCATACACAGCACCAGCGCCTCCCGACCCCCAACCCCTGTCACATGTAACAGCGCATATCATCGAGCTGGCACCTACATATTGAGCTGCACCGTTGTAGTCCACTATTGCTCTCTTCTGTCATTTGTGCGCCAGGAGAACAAACATCGGGGAACTACGCCACTGCGGGTCAATATGTGAATACTGGCTCTGGGGGATGTGCTGCCACACATTGGGGGGGGAGCAGTGACAGGTCACGTGCGATCCATGCCGTCATCCACCTCTATTTTTGCGTGGCACAGATAGTCTGAATAGACTAATAGGATTTACTGGGCCCCAAAATTGTTTGTTGTTGTAGATCCGCATCCACAGACAATTTCACAGGACGTGAGAATAAGGCCTAAGGCTGAACGTAATACAAGTCCTGGCCTAACCAGAACTAACAGCGCCATGGATCACTATGAGGACATCAGATGGTGTCATTAGTCCCGCGGTCAGAGAGGGACTTGTGTACATGTCACCAGAGGTAGCAGGATGCCGCTTCTATACAGTGCTGGATATATTATATATATATTATGCATGGTCTATGATGGTCAGCTGCCGCCTTCACTCACAGGGGTCTGCCTAGAATTGTCCACTCCTCTGACTGTATATGTATTCACAAGGTTTTACCTGTGTGATCGTGTATAACACATCAGTCATGAATATGGCCGTGTTCTCACATTTCCATTTTGTCAGATGGAATAGCAGAGTGTGAGTACTACAGAGATCATTGATGGCAGTGTAATGAGACTAGACCGGCCTCGCTACATTACATATACTTGTAGTTATGTAATCAGTACCTGGAATACAATATCAGGCGGTGTTCAGACCTCGTATGAGACCTGCAGTACTGGCCGGATGATGTTTAGCACCACTTAGCACACGAATGCACCCGCATCAGAACTCCCCACATATGTTATATGTAATTTCTCTACGGCGTCGCTAGTGATCAGTGTGTACACTCCGGCCGGGATCCCTTCAGCCTGCAGCACTATGTAAGTTCCATGGAAATCACGGCCGTTGTGTGAAGCAGGAAGGATAAGCGGAGTGAATGGCGCCCATAGATGGGTGATTATATCCTTGTACAGCCCCAGGCACCGCCCCCGTCGCCTAGATGAACAGAACTTGTATATAGCGCTCGAAGTAATGGGCTGGGAATACATATGTTTGCAAAGTGTGTTAGATGCATTTGCATGGTGTATTAGGTTTATGCTGATTGGTTCCCTTTAAGTATTCTTAACCCTAACCCCCCCCCCCCCAGTGACATAGCTGTAATGGAGTCCCATATCCCATGCATGTGCAGTAATACTCAGGGCCCGCTGTGCTTGCAAGGTCCTTCATTACCATCTTTTTTTTTACCTTAATTCCCCAAAATGCGAGTGTTCAGCATCGCCTCATGCCTGTAATATTCAGGGAGCAGTGTGATGGTTTTTATTTAGGATTATGTCAGTTATTTTGAAGGGTCGGGGTCCGGGTGTTCAGGCCCATGACTAGAAAGAGTCAGGAAAGGTATGATCTAAATGCGTTTTTTCTTAGCTCTTTGCTGCATGACTGAGATGTACTACTAGGTCTATGGGACTGTGGTGGTCACGTTCCAGCAATCTCGACTTGTCAAATGTTGTTTGTTTTTTTTGTTTTGTTTAAATGACAGGTACACTTTAAAGGGATTGGCCACTTCATAGTAAAATAGTTCAGTGTACAGTATTAGTAAGTGTACTCACTGTATATACTGACAGATGCTCCCTGTGTACCTCATAGAGGTAAAATCAGACTCCTCTCCTCCAGGCTGTGCTGTCCTGCCCTGCTCTGTGGTGATTCTGTCCATAAGATGGAGGAGCATGTGACCATGCCCCGCCCCTTAGTGTCCACCACTGAGCCTGTATATAGAGGACCTTGGGGGCGGGGCATGGTCACATGCTCCTTCTTGTCGGCCATCTTATGGACAGACTCGCCACAGAGCAGGACAGCAGTCTGGAGGAGGAGGGGAGTCTGATTTTAGCTCTTTAAGGTACACTATAAAGTGTCCGACCACTTTAACAATATAAGGTCATACTCACCAACCCCAATTCCCTGAAGCTGTTGTTGTCGCACCTCCTGTTTCCCACTTATCACTGCTGATTCCTGTGATTGGATGAGGAGGCAGTTCCTGCTGAGGTGATTTATGAAAGGAGCCAGGAGTAATGGGTAGGGAGTGGGGCGACATTGGAACAGCAGCAGTTGGGGATCAGGGCAGGTGAGTATGACTTGGCGCTCCTCACATTTACAAGCTTAGTGCAGTCTAGGCGGATGTTCTGGCGTATCGGTCTGCAGGGTTCCCTGTTGGCCATAGTGGGATCCTGACCTTATTATTAGTGGGATTTACAGACCTTATTATTAGACAATTTCTGGATACCAAGTATTTTTACACGTCTTTATTGAGACTACAAAACATATATAACAGAACTCCTTCCTCCTCTGCACAGATGGGGATCTAAGTTAAAGCGTAACTGTCATTTCAGGGTCATTTTTCTGAAAACATTAAATATCAACAGTACAAGCGATTTTAAGAAACTCTGTAATAGGTTTTATGTACTAAAAGAGTTTCCTTCTGTACGGAAAAAGCAATCTCCCAGCCTCCCCCCTCACTTCAAATGAAGCAGGATTTCTGTCTCCATTATGTGGCTATGGAGAGGGGAGGGGCTGTTAGGAGTGACTGAGCACGGAGCAGTCCTGCACAGCACAACACCCTGCAATCTTTTCTCAGTAAGTTCATAGATAAGCACTGACCTTTCTGACCCCAGAATCCTGCGGTTTAGGTGCCCAGAGAGTCTACAAACAGCTGACCTTCATGTCACCTCTTCCTGCTCCCTCATCTCCCTCGGCCCCTCCCCCTTCCTGCTCCCTCATCTCCCTCGGCCCCTCCCCCCTTCATAGGCTTACAATGGAGAGAGCAGAACCCGTCTTCACTGGCTTCTCTGTAATGAAGACGTGTTTGCCTGATAATGCACAGATAAGAAGTCAGGGGGGGAGGCTGGGAGATTGCTTCTTGAGTACAGAAGGAGGCTTTTTTGGCTGATAAAACCTATTACAGAGTTTCTTAAAATCGCTTATACTACTGATTTCTGCAATAAAAAAAAAAACATGACCCGGCGCGCGCGCTGAGAGATGAGTCCAACGCTCATAGAGAATGACGGAGCGCTGGACTCTCCTGTCATTCTTTATGGGTGTTGGACTCCTCTCTCAGCGCGCGTGCCGGGCTGCAGCGGCTGAGATCTTCATCACCCGACCACCTCCAGAAGCGGGACCTGGCGGGATTAGGTGAGTATAGGGGGCTCTAACGGGGGGGGGCGGGAGCCTGTCACCCCGGCATGGGGGGTGACAGGTTCCCTTTAACTCAAAAACTCACATCAAAAAGGGCCTGTAGAACCCGCTGACATATCGGCTATATACTGGAAAGGAGTATCTAGCTGACCTATGACCATGTCTAATACTAAGTGTTTCCAGTCCTGCATTCACATTAAAGAAGTGGCGCTGAGTGGCGTGACCCTTACATTGTGATGAATGAGAGATGCAGAAGCAGCATGCATTAAGTGAGTGTTATGTATGAGAGTGTAAGACTAGTGGTCATCTATGGTGCTGCCATATGCCACATAACAGTGAGTAAGAAGAGGCTGCACCTTGTGTGTCACTTACTGTCTCCTGTGAAATGTAATATAGCCGTGGCCTTTATCTGCAGGAAATTGTTTCTAGTTACAAATCCTGTTTGTCTGATGTTTTTGTAAGATTTCCATTTATCTACCAACCAGATTAGCCCAACCAACTATACCAGGGGTAGGGGAGCCTTAGTTCTTCAGCTATTGCAAAACTACAACTAACATCTTGCATGGACAGCAAGGTGATGTCACTTCCTGGATTTAAAAAAATAAATAAATGGTGATGTCACTTCCTGGATTTAAAAAAAAAAAAAAAAATGGTGATGTCACTTCTTGGATAAAAAATGGTGATGTCACTTCCTGGATATAAAAAAAAAAAAAAAAAAAAAAAAAAAAAAAAAAAAAAAATGGTGATGTCACTTCCTGCATAAAAAAATGGTGGTCACTTCCTGGATAGATAAAAAAAAAAAAATGGTGATGTCACTTCCTGGATAACATGGTGATGTCACAACCCGACTCCCAGAGCTGTGCGGCTGTGGCTACTGGAGAGGATGATGGCAGAGGGATGCTCAGTGTCCCTCCAGTGCCCTGTGTCCCCCTGCCACCATCCTCTCCAGCAGTCACAGCCGCACAGCTCTGGGAGTCGCGTTGTGACATCACCATGTTATCCAGGAAGTGACATCACCATGTTATCCAGGAAGTGACATCACCATTTTATCCAGGAAGTGACATCACCATGTTATCCGGGAAGTGAAGCCTTGATGCAGTAGTAAGTGCAGGGAAAAAAACACTTTATAAGCATTTCCCGTAATAAGTGTATATTGTTTTTGTTTTTATTGCCGGACTTCTCCTCTAAGCAAATCTTCTATAAAGCAGGTAGCCTATTTTACAAGGTGTCATTTTTGTAAAGGTCCATATAACTAATCTTAAACCGTTTTGATCACAGCTTCTAGGGCCTGGGCCCCATACCCCAAAGCAGCGTGCAGACGTATCCCGCCTGGGTGAGCTAAGAGGGAAGGCACTCCAGATTATGAACCAATTCGGAGCATCCACGCTCATCAACCTGTCCAGCTTTTCCTCTCCCACCACCATGTCTGCCTCCGCCACCGTGAAGCAGGAACCAACCATGGCCAACAGTACTCCAGGTAACAAAGTACCTGGAGCAGCAGCAGGAGGAGGACGTGCAAGTCCTGATGCTAACCAGGTGAGTCTGTGACCTCCTTACATGCTGCAAAAAAACTGTTTACTATTACACTTTGCCGATAGAAACAGAGAAGATTGTTGGCAGAATAAGACCACCTGGTGCATTTAGTCAGCCCTTTTAGTATTTCCTTTTTTATACTAGAATAGATATATATTCATCCCAGGCAGGTTTACATTTTGTTATTGTAGATTTACCTACCACTAGAGATGAGCGAACCGGGTTCGGGTTCGAGTCCATCCGAACCCGAACGATCTGCATTTGATTAGCTGTGGCTGCTGAACTTGGATAAAGCTCTAAGGTTGTCTGGAAAACATGGATACAGCCAATGACTATATCCATGTTTTCCACATAGCCTTAGGGCTTTATCCAACTTCAGCAGCCACCGATAATCAAATGCCGGAAGATCGGGTTCGGATGGACTCCAGCATGCTCCAGGTTCGCTCATCTCCACCTACCACATGGAGGTTCAAAGCATCTACTACTCTTTCAGTAAAGTAATATTTGCTCATGCTGCCTCTGATCTTTCCCTAGTACGGGCAAGCTGTACTAGTAGATCACAGATCTGACGGTACCACAATATAATATTGTGTTGCATTGTACAGTATAAGCAATTTAGAAAATCTGAGCATCATTTTTTATTATGCTCAGGGAGGTGGCAAAAACAAAACAAAACACTTAACCCCAACCAATCAAAACCTTTTTGAAATGAGTGCCCATTCCCATACCAGAGGTTCAATAAATGGTTACTCTCATAGCCACTTGACATATCTGATGCATTTTGTATACCATCTATATAAATATGGGAGATGCGGCAATCTATCCGTTCATTAATATCTCATTCTCTCGTCCTTGATGGGCTGTTTGAGGTTGTGTTGTATAAGACCTAAATGCCTGAGGATATAGCTAGGTAAATAGGGCATCTATTTTGTTCCAGCTTACTTATTGTTACCCTTACCATATTTTCCATTTTCCTACATTTCTTATCCCTTTTATGTTCTCTGTTAGGTCCTAACTAAAAAGAAGCTTCACGATTTGGTACGAGAAGTGGATCCAAATGAACAGTTAGATGAGGATGTGGAAGAGGTGAGGCAAGAGAGAAAACAAAGCCTAAAAATATGGTAGCAAAAAATTTTTTGCACCTCATCTCTACTGGCGTTCAGCTTGCATAGTTTTTACGTTGGTCAAAATTGATCAGGCACACTTCTGTTAGTGAATTTCTTCTGTTACAGATGCTCCTCCAGATCGCAGATGACTTCATTGAGAGTGTGGTGTCTGCAGCCTGCCAGCTGGCCCGACACCGCAAATCCAACACGCTTGAAGTTAAAGACGTTCAGCTACATCTAGGTAATTCTAACCATCCAAAAACACATCAAACATGCGAATGTGGGCACACAGCTTTTAGATGCTTGTATTGGTAAAAAATAGCCGCACCAGAAGGAAAATGACAATACCATTGTATATATATATATGTGTGTGTGTGTATGTGTATATATATATATATACAGTAATACCTCGGTTTTCGAACGCTTTGGAACTCGAACTGCTTGGTATTCGAACGAAAATTTACCCAGAAGTAGTGTTTGGAATTCGAACTTTGCTCGGTTTTCAAACGTTTTTGCGAGCGTGGATGGTGGGTTGTACCTGGCGAGTTAAGCAGTGGTGAGGCTTCACATACAGTACAGTGCTGTATAAGACTGCTGGAGTGTATATACAGTGCAGTAGTAGTACAGGCAGTGCACCACCATCTCCCATACATTACAGTGCTTGGATGGGGGGGACGCTATACAGTAAAGGATGGGTGAGGAGTTGGTGACTAATGTACTATAATTGCTGGTTCTGATGAACATTTCTTATGTTTAATGTCCTGTACAGTATAATGCTGTTCTGTACTGTACTGTAGTGATTATACTGAGCACTTATCAGTGTAATAAATGAGGATTGTAGGTAATTATTGGCGGCTGCTGGAACCAATTAAGCACATTTACATTATTTCCTATGGGAAGACACTGCTTGGTTCTCAAACTGCCTCCCGGAACCAATTAAGTTCGAGAACCGAGGTACCACTGTATATGCAAACACATCCCAACATACTTTTTTATATATACAGCTCAGAAAATACACACACACACACACACACAGCCCGGCATACCATTAGCTTTCCCTAACGCCTGGTTGCACTGAAGACTCATTTTAAGAAAATCGCTACCCCTAAATCCTTCTCGTCCGAAGTCTTTGCCAGCACAGAACTGCTAATATGATACTCTGATTCTGATTCCTCCCCTCAAGTGCAGTGTATTTTACATTTGGAAACATTGTACTACAGCTTCCATTATTTGGAGCACTAATCTAGTAAAGCTAAATCATTCTCCATATTGCTAACACCACCAGGAATATCAACCCTTACTTGTACATGCTGTGCAGCAGACACGGCTGGGTACTCTGGCATCCATGGCAGGCCCCCATCCCTCCGGCTGCTATAGAGACTTATCGATCAGACTGCCATATGTAAAGGAATGGGGAAACCTCTGACTGTCACAGCAAAGCTCAGTGGTCATTCAGAAATGCTAGTTTACTGGGAAATAGGAGGATATGCTGCAGGGCAAACAATTCTTTAGTTGAGATGTCTTACGTGTGTGACGGCCTTTAATATTTTAGATTGCTACCCATGCAGCATGACATTTTTCCTAAAATTTGTTGAAATTAAAACATATTTTGTGACATATATTTAACAGAAGAGAGGGCAAAACATAACCCTGACAATGCCCCTTCTATTTCAGAGAGACAATGGAATATGTGGATTCCCGGATTCGGATCAGAAGAGATCAGGCCCTATAAAAAGGCGTGTACAACTGAGGCTCATAAACAGGTAAAGAAACTGGTGGCACCTATCAGCATCAGACCCAGCCATAACATTAAAACCACTGATAGCTGATATGAATAACATTGATACTCAACAAAGGACACATTTTGTGACGCATGCAGCCGACCCAGCAGCAGCTATATGTTTTTCATAAGACGAGGAGTGAAGATTATGCACCTAGTATAGATGGTCTTATTGATGTGTTCAGGTGTAAATCACTCGGTATTGATCATTGCCCATCTTCTAATTAATTTATTGATACCGTAATTTCATTTGAACAAATTGAGGCCATTCTATCATATGGTTCCACTTCCTAAACAGTACTTTTCTTTACCTCTTAAGCCAGATGTAAGGGGTTATATATAATTTTTTTCCCCTTCTGATCAACTGGTACCATAAAGTTTTACAGATTTGTGAATTAAAAAAAAAAAATCTCCAGTCTCCCACTGCTTATCAGCTGCTGTATGTGCTGCAGGAAGTGGTGTATTCTTTCCAGTCTGACACAGTGCTCTCTGCAGCCACCTCTGTCCATGTCAGGAACTTTCCAGCGCAGGAGGGGTTTTCTGTGGGGGACTTGCTACTGCTCTGGACAGTTCCTGACATGGACAGAGGTGGCAGCAGAGAGCACTGTGTCAGACTGGAAAGAATACACCACTTCATGCTGGACATACAGCAGCTGATAAGTACTGGAATACTGGAGATTTTTTAAATGTAAGTAATTTATAAATCTGTATGATTTTCTGACAACAGTTGATTTGGAAAATTTTGGGGAATTTTTTTTTTTTTTTTTTGCGAGAGTTCCCCTTTTAATAGAGACTCAGATGCAATACCAGGCACAGCCTGTGGACAACAGTGGCACTGATTCTGGAAAAAGAATGGCTGCGGTGATCTCAAATAAACCCTCTTAATATCTGAAAATAATCCTGAATTCTGAGCTGTCCCATTGTGAACGATGTATATGTATAAGGCCATTGTGTTCATAATTTTTTCCTCTCTCCCACAGAGAATGGCTTTAATAAAGAAAACCCAGAAGAAGTAGACTAGCCGGCTGTAATGCCCACACTCCTCGTATGACTCCTTTGTCCTGCAGGAACTAGTGCAGGCACCACCTCTTCAGAGAAGAGTCTAATTTTGGAGATGAATCCACACATCTAGTAATGCGGACTTGGCTTTATATTAGTCCTGCGTTACAAAACCCTCTGGCAGGGAATACGTTAAGCTGTCATTACCTTTTGTATATATAAAAGACAGGGGCTTGTTTGATTAAAGATTATTAATGTTATTCTGAAAAGTCTCTGTCTTGCTTTTTTTCTGGAAGAGGAGCACGAGGTATCTTTGTGTTTCTCAGCAGCCCCGGACATCACTTGTGTTTTTAACATGTACATAAAATTTTCCTCTGTGGCTTCTCCTCCCCTTCTGAGCATCCCCCACAGCTGTGCTCCATCGGTGCCTGCTTCTCCTGTCTCGCAGCTCTCAGCAGTTCTCTGCTAAGAAGGGAGAGCGCTGCCGATACATTGCTCCCAGTTCGTGCTGAGGTCTCCAGGTATGGTGCTTTCATGGAGTCGGCCAAACTCTGCGCCTCTTCCCGAGGTACGCTTCTCTGCCCACGCATATCACTTTTAGTTCCAAGTAATAAGAAAAGAAGGGGAGGAGGCTGAGCACGCTCTGTTACCTCCTGGTACCAGTTTTGGATACTGTCAAAAGTTTTCCGTCCTGTGAGGTCAAACAGAAGAATAACGCAAGCAGCATTTCTGTAGTAGGAGCGAGTCACTGCCCTAGGAATAAGAGCGGAAAGGATTAGTGTCTGCTGCTAATTCTGACTGTACCATTTTTTTTCTTTATATATGTTGCTTTTTTACTATGGCTTAAAGGGGCACTCCAGCAACAACAAAAAAATACATCATTATATATATTATATAATTTTTTTTTCTAAATGAAGTAGTCCCAGAAAGTTATATAGAGTTGTAAATAATTTAAAGATCTCTAGTCTACTCATAATTATCAGCTGCTGTATGTCCTGCAGGAAGTGGTGTATTTTTTCCAGTCTGAGACAGTGCTCTCTGCTGCCACCCTCTGCTGCCACCTTTGTCCATGTCAGGAACTGTCTAGAGCAGGAGAGATTTCCTATCGGATTTGCTACTGCTCTGGACAGTTCCTGACATGGACAGAGGTGGCAGCAGAGAGCACTGTGTCAGACTGGAGAGAATATACCACTTCCTGGATATTTTCTGGGAATAAGGAATCCTTCCATTTCTTTCCATTACTGTGAATTGTATACACGAGTGGCCACAACAACCTTAGGGCCCTATTACACGGAACCTTATCCAGCTGACTATCTCTCTGTGTAATAAACACAACGATCAGCCGATGACAACGATCATCTGCTGATCGTTGATGTAGGTTTGGACCTCTAATTGTCTGGCACCGACCGCGCATCGCTACATGTAATAGTGGTGCACGCTGGTGGCTGACAATTTCCAAACTATACATTACCTATCCAGGCCCCAGGGCTCCCCTTGCGCTCTGCTTCTCCCTGGGTCCCGCGCACTCCAGCTTTAGAGCGGCCTGTCTGAGCTGACTGGCCGCTCAGCCAATCGCTGGCCGGGACCGCCGAGGCCAGTGATTGGCTGAGTGGCCTGTTAGCTGAGACGGGCTGCTCTGGAGGTGCAGCGCACGGGACCCAGGGAGAAGCGGACCACAAGAGGAGTCCTGGACCATGGATAGGTAACATATACACCTTAAGCAAGGACTTCAGTAACGATGTCCATGCGGCCCTTGTTAAAGGATTATCGGGCTGTGTAATAGGCCCAGTAAACGAGCGCCGATCTAGCAGATTGGCGCTCGTTTACAGTTATTATCAGGCCCCCATCGGGCTGTGTAATAGGACCCTTAGATCTTAAGTTTGCCTATCTGTTCCTGATAGAACTGAAATTTCTTGAACATTGTTTTAAAATTTTAAGAATTGGTATGTGTAGTGGCAAAAAATTAAAAAAGACGTGAAGTGCATGAAGATTTGCTTTCATTGTTAGCTGCAATTTAGTACATTTCCTAAAACCACCTGTAGGGAAAAGGCATGCAGCGTCAAAAGTCTCAGGTCACCATTTTATTTCAAAGGGAGGATAAGATATCTGAACACCCCACCTAGTAGTGGGTGAGGGGGCTTATCTTTTAGCTATGTCTGGAACAGTGGTGGATTATAATAGGTCCGTTTTGGGTGGTAGCTTGGGGGCCATGGCCACCAAAAAAGACTTATGCTTTTCAATGGTGTCCTTGTCCTGGATACCGTTCTGCCATGATTTTCAAAAATTGCTGCTTTTTTTACCTCAATTTTGCACAATAATTGGCAAAACTATGTGAAGTGCTGCGGAATCCGTGTGCGCTATGCAAATAAAAGCATGATTATTAATAATAATAATAATAATAATAATAATATTAAATGAGGGAAAAACTGCAGCCAGGAGACAATTCAGTAACATTAAAGAGCATACCGAAAGGACCTTAACATGTCACTGTTACAGGTCCTGTACAGTCTGCACTATGGAGGAGGAAGACTAAGGGCCCTATTCCACCGGACAATTATCGTTTGCATAAACGTTAACGACCTCAAACGACCGCTATTGCGAAAGACCTGAAAACGTTTACTCACTTCCATGAAACGATAATCGTTACTTATGATCATAATTGCGATAGTTTTTTCTTTGCTATTTATTCGCTATTGCGTTCGTATCTATTGCGAACGACCGAAAGATGCCTTATTCAATGCGAACGAGCAACGATAAAAATAGGTCCAGGTCTTATAAAGCGATCAACGATTTCTCGTTCGGTCGTTAATCGTTAACTGCATTTCAACCGAACGATTATCGTTTAGATTCGAACGATTTAACGATAATCGTCCGATGGAATAGGGCCCTAAAGCTACAGGTATGTGGAAAAGGGTCAGAGAGGACAATTAGTAAAGAGAAGGATACAGGGTGACCAGTCTGGGGTGGGGGCTGGGGATACAGCTAATTAGTGATGCAGTAATGCAATGAAAATGCAGGTGTGAACACAGCCTTAACGTGAAAGTATCAACTAACCTAGGGATGGGGAATCTTTGGCCCTCCAGCTGTGCCAAAACTTTCTTTTCGGAAGACTTCCATTTATCTATCAACCGGATTAGCACAACAGACTATAGCAGGGGAATGGGAATTGTAGTTTTGCAACAGCTGGAGAGCCAAAGTTTCCCACCCCTGAACTAACCAATAAAACATCAATCAGATCATTAGGTGTATGGGCATCCTTATTGTGCTTTACTAACACTAGGGGAGATTTATCAAACATGGTGTAAAGTGAAACTGTCTCAGTTGCCCCTAGCAACCAATCAGATTCCACCTTTCATTCCTCACAGACTCTTTGGAAAATGAAAGGTGGAATCTGATTGGTTGCTAGGGGCGACTGAGCCAGTTTCACTTTACACCATGTTTGATAAATCTCACCCACTGTCTGCAAATTCCTTCCTATTTTTTTTCCAAATAAAAATGCAGGGATAAATAACCCCAATTTTCTCAAAATCCAGTATTCCTATACACATTACCATATAAATAACAGAAATGTTTTATTTCATCATGCAATGCCTTAAATCCTCCTCACCGGTAACGCTCCTGTCCGGCTGTGTCCCAGAACTGCAGCCTGACTCTCACTCCAGCCTCAGGCTCTTCTATTCGGGAACAGAAGTCTACACCGACCGTGGGCCCAGTGGTTTCTGTGAAGGCCTCCTCTGTGTATCTTCTCAGGAGGGAGGTTTTGCCTACTCCAGAGTCGCCCAGTAACAACACCCGGAACTGGAAGTCCCATGCACATGCCATCCTGACCAGGACTGCTCAGATCTTCAGGAAACTGGGTCCCTATTCCATTTCCTCCCGTCCCTCCCACCTTCTCTGTGATGCTTTCTCAGTTTCAAGTTTCCACTTGCCGTTAACATTCCTTTGTCTGTTTCAGTAAAGTCCAGACAGGGGGGGGGCAGGTAGAACATGTTTTATCCAGCACCATCTTAGGCCTTGTGCACACGTTCAGTGTTTTTTTGCCGATCTGTTAAATCTGTACTGCACCAGTTTAACCTTTTGAGGACCAGGCCCCAAATGACCCATATTACCAGGTGCCAATTTTCATTTTTGCGCTTTTGTTTTTTCCTCCTCGCCTTCCAAGAGCTCTAGCACTTTCCGTTTTCTATCTACTGGGCCATGTGAGGGTTTGTTTTTGGGGTGCCATATTAATTGACCAAGGTCAACTGGATCTTTAAGGGGTTTATTACAATGAGGAAAACATAAATATCTACACAATGGGAGACTAACTAAGGGATAGAAGTATAAGGGAAGGGAGAGGGTGGTAGGAAGTATATAACACACACCTCTAAATACTGTATCAGCCAATCAGCACAGTTCCTTTGCATTCTGAAGATAATACTATAGATGTAAACATCTTCCCTTAGGTGGTGTCCTTTGGATAGTAAGTTCTTGTCCTCCTGAAGATCCCATTTGGCCTTAGACAATTTCCTCCTGCAGATTCCCAGCAGGACTTTGTCAGGTCCAGAAATAGCCAACAGATTCCTGTATCAACATGGCAACAATGGCTAGTACAGCCCAATCTGGCCATAAATGGCCTCCACACCCACTTGTTATTATGTCACCTGTGTTCCTCATGTTGATCCTCATGTAAAACCTCATGTTGAGTGAACAGATAGTTCAGTCCAAACCTTGCTGTTCATTTATCCACCTTCCTGATATGATGGTGAACAGAGATGGAGTATAGATGGATCCATTTGTCACAGTTGTATTTCATATTTATAATCCATGTTGGCTCCAACAAGGAGGTGCATTTAATGAGAGTGGCCGGTACAGACATCTCCTCCCCCTTTGACAGCAGTGGAATCGCAAGCCCCAACCCCTTTAACTGTGAAATATTTTATGGCCGCTGTAGCCCATCAGTCAATTTCCTATCCTCCCAGGCTAAACTGCTGTGTCTCTGGCCTGGCTACCTGCCCTTTTATACACATAAACCCCGCCCCTGTAACACCTCGCTCACTAACTCCCCCAGGTGGTCCCGCTGCATACTAATGGCGCCTTTGTTCCTACCCACAGCTGATCCCACCTGTCCTCATCAGTAGATGCAGAGCGGACACCTCGTGATGTTCCTCTCCTACGGCCATAGGCATGCAGCCCACACCCCTATAACTCACACGGACACATATTGGCAATAAAATGGCCGCGGCTTTTATTTATGGTTACATAAATAATTAATAACTTAAAGCGTAACTGTAATTTAATCGTCATTTTTCTGAAAACATTAAATATCAACAGTACAAGCGATTTTAAGAAACTCTGTAATAGGTTTTATGTACTAAAAGAGTTTCCTTCTGTACAGAAAAAGCAATCTCCCAGCCTCCCCCCTCACATCAAATGAAGCAGGATTTCTGTCTCCATTATGTGGCTATGGAGAGGGGAGGGGCTGTTAGGAGTGAGTGAGCACGGAGCAGTCCTGCACAGCACAACACCCTGCAATCTTCTCTCAGTAAGTTCATAGATAAGCACTGACCTTTCTGACACCTGAATTTAGCGGTTTAGGTGCCCAGAGAGTCTACAAACAGCTGACCTTCATGTCACCTCTTCCTGCTCCCTCATCCCCCTCAGCCCCTCCCCCCTTCATAGGCTTACAATGGAGAGAGCAGAACCCGTCTTCACTGGCTTCTCTGTAATGAAGACGTGTTTGTCTGATAATGCACAGATAAGAAGTCGGGGGAATGCACAGATAAGAAGTCGGGGGGGAGGCTGGGAGATTGCTTCTTGAGTACAGAAGGAGGCTTTTTTGGCTGATGAAACCTATTACAGAGTTTCTTAAAATCGCTTATACTACTGATTTCTGCAATAAAAAAAAACATGACAGTTACGCTTTAATGAATAAATACTTGAATAAACCGAATATTAAAACTAAATAAATAAATATACCATTAAAACCATCAATTCAGCTCGAATAAATACCTATCCCCCCAGCCTAAGCCGGGTGACCCATCATCAAACAAAAGCCGCGACAGCAGAGCGTAAACTGGAAGGGGGGGGGATGCGTGACCTCTTTCTTCTCATCTTCACTACAACGCTTCTACTCATGATGCTCCTCTTGATCTCGCTGAACTGCCGACACAGCGATGAGAGACGGCTTATATGCAGCTCAAATCTTCCCGCTGAATCGCTACTGGCCAATCAGCTGATCGGCCATTCAGAACCATGCCCAAATTATGGCACCTGCTGGAAGCTACTGGAAAGGTCAGACCATTAGTGCTCCACCATAGGTGGGGCGGAACATACCAAGTATAATATGCCTTATGCTACGTTTACACAGACAGATTTATCTGACAGATCTTTGAAGCCAAAACCAGGAACAGACTATAAACAGGGATCAGGTCATAAAGAAAAAATTGGGATCTATCCTCTTTTCAAATCCATTCCTGGCTTTGCCTTCCAAAATCTGTCAGATAAATCTTTCTATGTAAACGCACCCTAAATTTGTCCCTAGGGATAATAACATTTGTAATTAAGGAAACTTGAGGAGAGGGGAGGGTGCATGCCCGTGTGGCCACATTACGTTTTCCTGGGGCCAGTTGGATTTTTCTTTTTCAAGATTGATGTTAATGTGGAGGCGGCATCCTTGTGTGTGTTCCAGGTGTAAATGGAGTCTGTCCGCTAGCCTTCCAAATCCCGGGCAAATTTATCCCACCAGTTTGTTTTCTGTATTAAGTAGATTTTCCAGTCTCTGCATGGTGTCTGTAAGCGCGGTGTCTGAGCTTTCTCCTTACTGGGTGAAGATTTCAGCCATTATACATAGTCCTCCATCACAGTCCTCTATAGGTTTCAGGCTGACACAGCTAGATAGTGTGGATGTGTCCATTGCCTTTGGGCCTAGCCACACGTGTCCCCTGCATGTAGTATAGATCCGGCCACTAGAGGGTGTGTGTGTGTGTGTGCATCCTTCTGAGAGTTTAGGCTTAGGGCCCTATTGCACCGGACGATTATCGTTTGCATAATCGTTAACGATTAACGATCTCAAACGACCGCTATTGCGAAAGACCTGAAAACGTTCACTCATTTCCATGGAACGATAATCGTTACTTATGATCGTAATTGCGATCGTTTTTCTTCGCTATTTATTCGCTATTGCGTTCGTTTCTATTGCGAACGACCGAACAATGTCTTATTCAATGTGAACGATTTGCGAACGTTTTGCGAACGAGCAACGATACAAATAGGTCCAGGTCTTATAAAGCGATCAGCGATTTCTCGTTCGGTCGTTAATCGTTAACTGCATTTCAAACGAACGATTATCGTTTAGATTCGAACGATTTAACGATAATCTGAACGATAATCGTCCGGTGGAATAGGGCCCTTAGTGCCTTAATTATTCCGCACCTGTGGCTAGGGTATTTAAGAAAGGCGTCTTGCACATGTGCTCTGCCAGTGGCGTAGCCACCGTGGTCGCGGGGGTCGCCGCCGCGACCGGGCCCGCCACAAGGGGGGCCCGCGGGGCCCCCCGATCAATCACTCTTGTGACCGCAAGCATTGTTTTGCTTGCGGTCACAAGAGTCTGGCTCCGTCTTTCCCACGGCTGCTGCGCGCATCCCAGAACTCCCTGCGCGCCTTGGGCCCTGACTTCCGGTTTCCGGCGCGCAGGGAGTTCTGGGATGCACGCGCTGCCGGGGATAAGACGCGACACCCCCGGCAGCCGCGCAGCAGCCGGGGACAGATCGAAGGAGTGAGGATCAACGTGGGAGCGCGATGTCAGGTGAGTTAAGTTTTGTTTTTTTATCAGCCTGTACGGGTGGGGGGAAAGGAGGGGGGCATCTATGAGGGTGGGGGGGAAAGAGGGGGGCATCTATGAGGGTGGGGGGAAAGAGGGGGGCATCTATGAGGGTGGGGGGAAGGAGGGGGCCATCTATGAGGGTGGGGGGAAGGAGGGGGCCATCTATGAGGGTGGGGGGAAAAAGGGGGCCATCTATGAGGGTGGGGGGAAGGAGGGGGCCATCTATAAGGGAGGGTGAGGAGAGAGGGGGCCATCCATAAGGGAGGGGGTAGAGGGGGCCATCTATAAGGGAGGGGGTAGAGGGGGCCATCTATAAGGGAGGGGGTAGAGGGGGCCATCTATTTGGGGGGGCAACATAGGGGGAGAGGGAATACACAGAGGGGGGCATATATTATTAGGGGGTCACATAGAGTCAGGGCTACCCACTAAATGAGGGTGTAAAGGGGACAGTACAGATGTGCAGTGTGTAGAGAGATGGAGATGGTGTCAGAGTGTGGAGCCTAATATGTCTGTCTGGCAGATTCTGTGGATTCGTGGCTCGGAGAAGTTCTCATAACGGCACAGGGCAGATGGAGAAGAAGATGAAAAGGAAAGAACTCCGATCAGAAAAGACGTCTCCTGTGAGTCACCTGATATAACTGCACAGTAATGTATATGGTGTATAGAGCCTGTGTAGAGCTGGGGCCACCTCTATATGACTGGATGAGGTGATTTAGTATACTGGATTTGGTCAGTAACAATATGGTGGTGATGGTTGTGGTGTGGCAGTAATGTTTCCTTCCTATATACTGGTATTACTGGTAATATTGGTCTCAGTATACAGGATTTGGTCGGTAACAGTATGGCGGTAATAGGTAATATCTGTCTTGGTGTGTGTGTGTGTATATATATATATATATATATATATATATATATATATATATATACAGTGGTACCTTGGTTTAAGAGTAACTTCGTTTAAGGGTATAAACCCACACACCGTATACACAGCGTATTTACTGCTGCGATACGCAGCAAATACGCAGCAAAAACGCAACAAATACGCAACAAAAAAGCAGCAGATTAGATCTAAATAACTGAACTCAGCATTAAATCTTTACCATCAAACTGCTGCGTATTTGTTGCGTATTTGTTGCGTATTTGTTGCGTATTTGCTGCGTATACGGTGTGTGGGTTTGTACCCTAAGAGCGTTTTGATTTAAGAGCTCACAGTTTTTCAAAATTGTGACTTGGTTTAAGAGCATTGCTTTGGTTTAACAACTTCCTGTATTGGGTGGGAGCGCGAGTGGAGAAGGGGCATGGCCTGCATAGCGGGGTCTACAGCACTGTACTCTAAACACCTTCCAAATCATAGCAGATCCCCTTCAGGCTGGGGCTTACATCAGGGGACAGGACTGTGGGGGGTAATATCTCCATAGCTGTAACCCCTCTCTCCCCGGACAGAGAGTGCTGCATGTATGTGCCCACATCTGTACTGCTCATTCCTTCCTGCTCCCTGCAGTCTCTGTCCGCCCTTGTGTTTCCCATCCTCTCCATTACTGTACAGTACAGAATAATAAATATATTTGGGGTGTGGAACCAATTGTCTGCATTTACATGATTTCTTATAGGAAAATTTGCTTTGGTTTAAGAGTGGATTTGGATTACAAGCACGGTCCTGGAACAAATTATGCTCATAATCCAAGGCACCACTGTGTATATATATATATATATATACATATATATATATATATATATATATATATACACACACACAACAATAGCATCACTTGGTCGTGAAAGGAGGGGGGGGGGCCCAAGTTGGCCTCTCGCACCAGGGCCCAGGAGACATTAGCTACGCCCCTGTGCTCTGCCTGAGTGCTGAGGTCCTACGAAGATGTATCTGTGGTTGCTTTGCGTTCCTGGTTCCCGTTACAGTGTTCCTGCCCTGTCCTACCTGGTTCCTGTGTTCCTGCCCTGTCCTACCTGGTTCCTGTGTTCCCGCTGTGGTGTCTTGTTGCTTCCTGCTGTCTGAACCTACACTCCCAGTGGCTCCCAGTATACTTGCGTGGTCCTGTCCTGAGTGTGAACCTGACCCAACCTCTGTTTGCACCTGCTACCGTTCCTGCATCAAGTTACCCGAGTAGTGTGTACACCGGGTGACCAGCACCTGTGTCTTCGTCCCCAGCATCTGTCACCTGTACCTGGTATTTTTATCCAGTGTGTCCTGAGTGTGCATATCTGTCTGTACTGTCAGTTTGGCAACACATGTGCCATCTTGTCTGCCCGGAGCAGCTGTCACATGCTTTTTCTACCAAGAGGTAGCGACCTCTGTAACATCTAGTCCCATGATGTTAATTGCTGGAGGGGATTACCTACAGGGGATGTCTACATGGAGAAAACAGGAGTTACTCACCGGGTAATGATGTTTCCCAGAGTACATGACAGCACCACCAGAGAGAGGGACTCCGCCCCCAGGAACAGGAAACCTGGAGAGATAAAAGGAAAGACCCTTCTCTCCCTCCTCAGTGAATTTCCGAGACTGAAGAGAGCCTTATTAAATGTCTATATATTTCATAATTAAAGAAACACCACATAACATAACAACCCCCCCCCCCCCCCCCCCCCCGGGAACACCTTAGTGCAGAAAAGAAGGAAAATAAAGGGTGGGAATGTGATGGTGCTGTCATGTACTCTGGGAAACATCATTACCCGGCGGTGAGTAACTCCTGTTTTCCCTATCGACATGACAGCACCACCAGAGAGAATACCAGAGAAGAGAACTTAGGGTGGGACGACAGCTTGCAACACTTTCCTCCCAAAAGCCATATCAGAAGAAGAGGAAAGATCCAACCTATAATGCCGAAAAAAAGTGTGGGGTGAAGACCAAACAGCCGCTTTACAGATCTGCTCTAGCGTAGCATCCCCTTTTTCAGCCCAAGAAGCCGCCACCGCCCGCGTAGAGTGAGCCCTGAGAGAGAAGGAGAAAGACCAGCAGATACATAACACATGCAAATGGCCTGTGTAATCCATCTAGCTAAGGTACCCCGGGTTATCTTACTTCCTTTATTGGGCCCTGCATACTGGATAAAGAGAGACTTAGACTTCCTAAATGTACTGGTTATGTCTAAGTAATGTAGCACTGCTCTCCTGACGTCTAGATGGTTGAACTCTCTCTCCCTATCATTTTTAGGGTCATCACAGAATGACGGTAGAACCACCTCCTGGGACCTATGAAAGTCCGATGTAACTTTCGGCAGAAAGGAGGGATCCGGTCTAAACACAATCCAGTCAGATAAGATCTTAGTGTAAGGTTCTGTGCTGGAGAAATGAATCATTTCGCTTACCCTCCTGGCTGATGTTACTGCCACTAATAGAGCTGTCTTGAGCGTAACTAACTTAACAGATGCATCAATGATTGGTTCAAATGGTGCCTTCATAAGTGCATTCAAAACTATATTAAAGTTTAGACATAGCAGTAAAAAAATCTTATAAACACATGGATGTCTGGCTAGAGGTTGGTTATACAGAGCCCCTAGAGCTGAGACCTGAACCTTCAATGTCGCTGTTTTGAGCCCTTTTTCCAAACCCCTTTGCAAAAAATCCAAAATCTGCGCCAGATTGGGTTTATCAAAATCCAGTGTACTCTGCCCAACAAAATTAAAAAAGGTTTGCCAAATCCTAAAGTAAATTTTGCATGTTATAGGCTTCCTACTCTTTTGCAATGTAGTGATAACTGCAGCTGACAGACCTTTCCCCCTAAGGATTAACCTTTCAAGAGTCAGGCCGTCAAATGCAGCTGCTTGACCTGCGGGTGTTGTACTGGCCCTTGAAGTAGTAGGTCTGGCTGATGCGGCAGCACCCATGGATCTGTCACGGCCCAGTCTTTCAGGCAAGAGAACCAGGTTCTTCGGGGCCAGAATGGTGCAATTGAGATCACTCTGGCTCTCTCCTGCCTTATCTTTTTTAGCACCCTTGGAAGAAGAGCTGCCAGGGGAAAGGCGTGCATCAGGTCCCACCTCCAGCTCTGAGACAGAGCATCCACCGCTAAGGGGTGATCTTCCGGGGACAGTGAGAAGAATTTCCGTACTTGTCGATTCCTTCGGGTGGCAAATAAATCTATTTCTGGCACCCCCCATAATTGTGTAATCTTTTGAAACACCTCCCTGGCGAAGCTGGTTGCGGCTTAGATAGTCTGTTCACACATTGAGGGAACCCTTTAAGTGGACTGCTGACAGACTTAGGGTGCGTTCACACCTACAGGATCTGCAGCAGATCTGCAGCAGATTTGATGCAGTGTTCAGTTATTTAAATGAAATCTGCTGCAGAAAATCAGCTGCAGATCCTGTAGGTGTGAACGCACCATTAAAGAGATTTGTTTCTGCAAACGAAAAAATCTGGTATGAAAGACTTAACAGAGACTGGCTTCTTGTTGTTCCTTGCCTATTAAAGGCCCTATTCCACCAACAGATCTGACGACAGATTATCTGCCAAAGATTTGAAGCCAAACCCAGGAGTGGATTTGAAAAGAGGAGAAATCCGGTCTTTCCTTTATGACCTGATCTCTGTTTATAGTCTGTTCCTGGGTTTGGCTTCAAATCTTTGGCAGATAATCTGTCGTCAGATCTGTTGGTGGAATAGGGCCTTTACTATTGCGACTGCTGTAGAATTATCTGATAACACACGGACACTAGAATTTTGGATGTAATTTTTTGCAACCTTAAGGGTCTCTAGAATGGCCGCTACTTCTCTAAAGTTAGAGGATCTATCCCTGGAGGATCTATCCCAGGAACCCTAAAAATCTAACTCCCCTAGATGGGCTCCCCACCACCTGGGGCTGGCATCCGTGGTAACAATTATGGGACAAGGATTTAAGACCAACTAAGACCACCCGTAGTATGCTCTCTGTCTAACCACCAGTGGAGACTCTGCAATACTTCTTGAGAAAGAGTTACCCTCCTATCCAACCCGCTCGGGGAATCATCCCATAACCCCAGAAGATATAACTGTAGGGGCCTAGAGTGTATTTGGGCCCAACGCACAGCTGGTATGGCGGCTGTTAACAACCCTAACAGGGACATACCCTTTCTGATTGTAGTTAAAGAATTCCTTAGGATTGAAGAAATTGTAGCCTCTATTTTCTGGACTTTTTCTTCAGGAAGAAACGACTTTTGTGAAAAGGAATCTAAGACGATCCCTATAAATTTCTTCTTTTGAGCTGGGGATAAAGAAGATTTCTCCACATTAACTATCCACCCTAGCTGTTTTATAATACCTAAAGTCCTAGATATTTGGGACTGCAGATTTTCTTCCGTATCAGCTACTAACAAAAAATTGTCCAGATAGGGAACAAACAAACCTGGACCCTCTCTGATGTGCGCTGCCATTTCCGCCACGACTTTTGTAAAAATTCTGGGCGCAATCGCTTTGCCGAATGGCAATGCCTGAAACTGAAGGTGACAAAGTGAGCCATTCAAAAACGTCTTAAATATTTTTGGTAGTCTTTATGTATGGGTACATGCAAATAAGCCTCTTTTAAATCAATTGACGCCATGAAACAGTCTTTGGTTAACAAATTTATTGTGGATTTTATTGTTTCCATTTTAAACCTATAGTATTTTAAAAACTTATTCAAGGGCTTCAAATTAATTATCACTCTATACGAGCGATAAGGTTTTTGCACCAAAAAAAGCGTGGAATAAAACCCCCA
>NC_091458.1:150518995-150543995 GCF_027789765.1 Dendropsophus ebraccatus
ATATATATATACACACATACACACTTCCTCTACCCATGTAACGTGTGACACTGCTGACACCAGAGAGCAATAGCCTGTACTCTCCTGTATTACATACCCTCTACATGTGGAATGTATGACATGAGCTGTCTGTATAAGTGTAACAACAATACTATGTGCATGCGGGGGATGGGCGGTGAGAAGTTTGGGAGATGAGTGTGAGCAGGCGAGCTGTCTCAGGTTCTGCAGCAGGTTGAGGTGTATTAGGAGGTTCTGCAGCAGTTGAGGTTTATTATGAAAGGCTAGGGACATGCTTGTATATGTGTACTGGTGTGCAGCCAACAACAAAATGGCGCTGCCCAGCAGTACACATAATAGCACCTTTCCCCTCTTTGTTTCCCCTGTGAAAAGAGGAGGGAGGTGATGATGTCACAGCAGTTGAGCAGAGACTGCCTCTTTTTTTCAGCAGCCGGCTTTCAGGCTGCTTTTACCAGCAGTTTCCTGGTGGAGCTCCCCCTGGTGGTCATCACTGGGAAATATGGAAAATTAGATTGTTAATTTTTCATATTTCCTTAGATGTAAAAAAAAAATGAAAACCACATATAAATTAACAAAAAAAAATAACAAATTCAGTTTCAACACTTTCAAAAATTTTTTTAACTTTGCGACACATTCCCTTTAAGGGATTTGTTAAGCTCTTCCTTAATTAAATCTTTCATAGATGATAGGAAAGAGGACATATTTGGAGTTTCAGCTGCTACCAACTTGGCAATACAAGCTTCACATGTGGGCTGCTCAGACTCTGAAGGAAGCTTCCCCCTGCAAATCCTGCATTCTCTTTTGGCTTTCTTTACAGACTTCCTGCTCTCCTCCTCCTATACAAAGTATACATTGCATCAGTAACAGACTATACATGGAGCATCTCACCCAGCCTGTCGATGCCGCCGGTTACCCTGGATTTGCCCGAAGAGCCTGTGTCCTTCCTCTCGCTGCCGCTCATGGTGCCTCGCACTCTTGGACGGTGCCGGCCCTCTCCCCGCCTGCTGTCCACCGCACAGTCAGAGCAAGCCTGCGACTCCTCACTGAAGAGCGCTCAGCGTGAGACGTTGATTCCGGCGTGCGGCGTCGCTTCCGGGTCGCCGCTGACTCGTCACTACACGTCACATCCGGGCAACCCGCCGCCAGACTGGAAGACAGCCGCTCGCCCTGCGGGTGTTTGTCGTACGCTGCGTACGTAGATTCCGGCCTGGCCGACTCACCGAAAATCCTGCCTGGTGAGCAGTTTGCAGGGAAAGGGTCTTAGACCGAACTACGGTCCGTCTGAGCTCCCCCTCGGCCTGACAGTGTCCCAAGGAATAGGGAGAGATCCGGCAACTTTAGGCTTGCTTGCTCCAGGCTTCCCACAGGAACAGGAAGCCACTGAGGAGGGATAGGATGGCCTTTCCTTTTATTTCTCCAGGTTTCCTGTTCCTGGGGGCGGAGTCCCTCTCTCTAGTGGTGCTGTCATGTCAATAGGAAAATCTACATACTGGGGGGCTTATTACTGGAGAGTTACCTACAGGAGGATGCCTGCCTACCAGGGAAACTAGCTACAGGGGGTCTTACCACTATATTGATACACACAGGGGGTCTTTACTATATTGGTGCACAGAGGGGAGTAACTAATATATGAGAGACAGGGTGGTCCAACTACTATATGGGGGCACAAATATGGCCTGACTACTACATAGTGGCACAAAGGGACCTAAGTATTATATGGGAGCAAAGAGAGCAACTATAATATATGGAGGCACAGAAGGGTTGAAGGGTCTGACTACTATATGGGAGGACAGAGAGGCCTAACTACTCTATAGGGGTACATAGGGGGTCTAGCTACAATATGATTGCCTGATTACTATATGGGTGCACAAAGGGGCCTAACTTTTATACGGAGACAGAGTGGCCAAACTACTATATAGGACACAGAGAGACCAGCATACTATTTGTGGCACACTGGGGGCTCATCTCCTACATGGAGTCACAGAGAGGCCTGACTACTATTTGAGGAATGTCTGTGGTCTTCGGCTGCCCCCAATGGTTGGTAACATCTGGGAGTGTTTAGGGTCACTTGGGCACTTGTCACGGTAGCCTGGAGTGGTAGCAGACCCACCCGGGTTGTTAGTACCGCCACTCACTGAAAAGAGGAAATAACCCAAGTATACAGTGGTGTATAGGTGCAGGTGCTGACAGAGTAGACTAGAGTCCAGTGTGTTTAGTAAAAATATAACACTTTACTGTAGTATGACTCGAGTTGAACAGTACACGTGATAACAATAGTGCAAATCTTGACACAGAACGTCGGTGCTGACAGTGAGGTAGAACCAGTGCTTGTAGAAGTAGTAGGTGCCTTGCAGAAAGAGAAGAGGAGTTGCCAGAGGAGCCCTGCCCAAAGTAGTAAATGTGCTCTGCCAGAAGAGGTATACATATAGAAGAGATAAGAAAATACTCGTACTCAGGGATGCCTATAGTGGTTCTGAACCACCTTATGCCCCCTAGTTGCAAAGTACCCATCCTAGGTGGTTAATATGAGCCCCAGTCGTCGGTTATCTGAGTGTAGCAGACTTCCGAGGTTTCCCAGTCATCCTGTACTGCGCAGTAGGATACGTAGACCTTTGCACGGTTGCTTTGTCCTTCTGGGGTCAGTTCCTCTTTCTTCAGGAGACTGCCCTGCAGTTTTTAGAGAGGTTCCTGGCATTTTCTTAGGTGGCTTTTCTCTTCTTAGTAGAGCTTAGCACTGCATACTTACTTGCATAGAGAAATCTGTAGTTGCTATATTTGGTCCCTTTCAGGGATCCTGGCCAAAGCCAGACCCTGTCTTAACTTCTGCAGACAGTTTTTTTTTTGTTTTTTTTTTAAGCTTCCTCTCACACTGAAAACAATTTAGAGACTGACCCACTTCCTTCCACCAAAGCTAACTCCTCCTACAGAGGCTAAAACTAAACCCTCCTGTGAGTGGTGGGGCTGACTGTGTGTGTGAGAGAGAAGAAAAAAAGATAGGTTAGAAAAGAACAAGCACCTTAGATTGGTTAGCATAAAATATGTGATAAACAGTTTAACCCTTGGCACTTCAGCTGAACAATAAGTTAGCTAGACACAGGAGTGATACCTAGTGGGGAAAACACAACACTACATCTCCCACTCTTACGAACCTGAGGAAGTGACTTACTAAGGTGCTATAGACAGCAGCAGTGGTGGGACACCTCACTTTGGCATTCCAGGCATGATGGAGGGCTGTAGTTTTACACCCATGGTCTATAGGATCTGGGCAGGCGTTATATCCTCAGTGTGGGGTCCGGGCATGCATTATATATCCTCAGTGTATGGGGTCCGGGCAGGCGTTTTATACCCAGTGTGTGGGGTCCAGGAAGGCGTTATATATCCTTAGTGTGTGTGGGTTCGGGCAGGCGTTATATCCTTAGTGTGTGTGGGTCCGGGCAGGCGTTATATATCCTCAGGTTATATTATCAGTGTGATGTGGGGTCCCAGGCTGGAGGAGCTGTTCCCCTGGCAGGCAGGAGCAAGGGCAGCACAGCAAACACCCATTTAGAGCACAGATTCCTGTCATTATGAGAGGAATCCCCATTCTAAACAGGTGTTCTTCGCGGCAGAGGCAGAAAGAGAGGCAGTAGCGGCAGCTGGTCAAACTCTGCACCACCCTGTGGGCATTGGAGAGTGATGGGCAGTGGCCTGGTGACGGGTCCTAGGAGGTCGGAAAGGCTGGCGGAGGTGAGCCCTTAGTTGGGGAGAAGCGGTAGCTGCCAGACCCGCCAGCTGGGGCCTTAGGAAGGTGGGCAGCGGCCTGGAGAAGGGTCCAGGGACTGGAGGAGCTCAGTTCTCGAACTGCTCGGTTCTGGAATAGCCTTCCAGAACTGATTAAGTTCGAGAAAAGAGGTATTACTGTATAGCGGTGTACTGTCATGTTACCAATCTCCTTTCATACAATCGGGGCAGCCCTGGAGACCACCACACACAAATAGTACTCCACAACTGCAGACTAAGGGGAAGACTGGAGAAGATCCACTTCTGGTTTTGGTACAAAAACTGCCCTTTGTGTTTCCAGCCTAAAGGCCCTATTGCACGAGATTATCGGCCAATAATCGTCTTGTGTAACAGAAAGCAATGATCGGCCGACATGAACGATGTCGGTTGATCGTTGCGGTCATTTGTCTTTCAACATGTTGAAAGACAAACGACTAATATAGTAGCGATATAGAAACTGACAGCACAGATACGCCCATATGCATGTTGTCAGTTTCCAGAACACACCTGCAGTGCATACATACCGTCAACACTGCTGTGTGATCCAGCATCCCGTTTCCCAGCTCTCCTGTCATGTTCTCCAGCCACTGCTGTATCTTCATGCCATCCTGTCTCTTATGGCTGTCAATCATTGTGGAGACTGCGCCTGAAGACACAGCAGTGGCCGGAGTTGGACGGGAGAGCCGGATGCCGGATCACACAGCAGCGCAGAAGTCTGCACTTATCTTTTGTTTGAAAAAACAAGACGCTTAACAGTCACATTTTGCCTAAAATAATTTTTTTTATTTTCATCATTAAAATTCAGATTAAAACAAACTGATATACAGACACGGATGCTATCCAAGTATACATATATATATACAAACATACACATTCAGAAAAAAAAATTCCAGTTGCCCCCTGCAAAGTCAGACGTATGGTACATATATATACATATCGTATCTCTCAGAACATGTTTCTAAAGCACATTAATGGTTTATGATAAGGCGTAGTGTATTCATTATATCAAAGCAGTGTAAAAATAATCTTCAAAATTATATTTTCCATCTTAGGTCCCTGACCTCAAATGCTACAGCTCAGTACGCTGCCTAAAAATGTATGCTCTTAGTATCAGTGTGATAAAAGTGGTTACCGTTCCTTACACCATTGTTCTCTGCGTAGACAGTATTAATGTTACAGTGAGTTACTGGAAATTCTGGCTCCATGGTCACATAAAAGTATAAAACTTAAAGGGGTACTCCGGCAAAAAGAAAAATAATTTTTTTCAATCAATTAAAAAATCATACAGATTTGTAAATGACTTCTGCCTAAAAAACTCAAGTATTCAAATACTTATCAGCTGCTGTATGTCCTGCAGGAAGTAGTGTTTTCTTTCCAGTCTGACAACACAGTGCTCTCTGCCGCCACCTCTGGCCATGTCAGGAACTGTCCAGAACAGTAGTAGCAAATCCCCATAGGAAACCTCTCCTGCTCTGGACAGTTCCTGACATGGACAGAGGTGGCAGCAAAGAGCACTGTGTCAGACTGGAAAGAATACACCACTTCCTGCAGGACATACAGCAGCTGATAAGTACTAGAAGACTGGAGATTTTTACTTACAAGTAATTTATAAATTTATATAACTTTCTGGTACTAGTTGATTTGAAAACAAATATATTTTTTTTTGCTGGAGTACCCCTTTAAGTGATCAGCTATACCTGGCTGCCAGATTCAAATCCTAATATTAGTCAACTGTGCAATATTCAGACTGTAATAACACAAACTAAACCACTCATCCCTGAGAGATACCTTGTTTCCACTGGAAGACCTGTACTCACAGGTAACAAAACTTGTCAGTCCATATGATTCAGTAAAAGTAAAAACGCCACGGGGCCGCTCAGCTAGATTAAGGCACAAGGAGCTCACATGATTGAAGGAGATGTCCTTGGTCTCATGATAAAAAAAAAATACTTGAGATGGTTAGTGGAGGTGGAGAGCTTCTGCTCTAGTTCCCAGTCACTGAGCCCTTACACCATAGGGTTAAGTGGTTAGATAAAACTGGGAAACCACAAGCTACACAGTATGATTGTACATCACCAGCTCAGCCTATGGCAGGGGCAGGAGCCAAGGAAATCAGACGGAAGACAGGCTTGTGATTGGCACAACTCCCCATGCAGGTAAGTGCTTCTTGCCGTAATATTCTGTGTGTGCGTGTTAAGGCCGATGAAATCTGTAAAAGCATTAAAAAAAAGAAAATGTTACACAGAATTTGTGTTGCACGTTTAGCATGAGTGTAATGTTACTTAGATTGGGCAAATTAGTTTCAGCACCCCCTCACATGTTCTTAGGATTCCCTAAAGTGGGGAATTTCAAGCTGAATCCGCGCCTAATTTTACACATTCTGCTCGGAATTTTGCCTGTAAAAAATGTACAGAGCAATGTCCCACAGTGTTCAATAGGATTTCTACTTTGTTGATTCACAACTGCGGAATTTACGCCGGAATGCTTCACGCCCAAAGAATTGACATGTCAATTCTTTGAGCAGATTCCGGTAGAGAAATCTCATAGACATCACTGGAGCTTTCCGCTCAAATTCGGCACCATCTCAGGAAAAAATCCTCCTAAATTCCTTGCCTATTCCTCAGTGTGAACACACCCTTAAAGAGCATCTATAGAAGTCTATGGGAGCGCCCGTAATTTTTACGGATGAAACATCCGTAACGTCTGAAAATCCATAAAAAATATGCATGAGTAATCATTTAAGACCATTCCCTCTTATTTAAACTATCGCCTTCCCCTTTTTTGCCGATTTGCAAAAATCACGGATGCAATATGGAGGCATAACGGATGACGTTTTTTACAGATTGTGGACAAAGGCTGCCAATGATTGCAGACATGATATACGTCTAAACATCCCTTGAAGGGACGAAATATACAAAAATGCAGGGTGGGCGCATACAGTGTCACAGACACACCTCCATGACACCATCAGACCACAATAAAGAGCCGTCAATTTCCCATTAAGAAACGGGAAAACTTAGGAGTTTTAATTGACAGTAAATTTAACTGTAGCAACCAGTATCAGACAGGGGCGTCCAGGGAAAATAGGATCATGGGGGCATCACCAGTCCGTCATTATTCAAAAGTCTATTCCATCATCTCACAGGATTATAAAACGCGGATGAATGAGTGAGAGAATGGGCTACAGCCTGTTTCACGTGCTGACGTGCACCTCGGGGGACCGAGAGGAAGCGTACACGTCAGAACGCGAAACAATGACGGACTGGTGAGTGTCTCATCCTTCTAATTACTTTGAAAGTGTTCTGTATAGTTTGGGGCACTGGTGTACTGGAGCTAAAGCAGGTTCAATGATGGCAAACCAGAGTAATAAATGGAATGGGAGGACTACAGTGCCCAGGAAGATCATAATTATTTAGTTTGAAAAAAAAAAAAAAAAGGCCCGAGGGATGACCTAATAACTATGTATCAGGCTTCTCTATGTCTAGAGGAAAGTTTCAACACAACAAGGGATTCTTTACAGTAAGAGCAGTGAGACCTTGGAGCTCTGGTCAGTGGCCATGGCGAGTTTACTACACAGCATCTTTTTTTTCACCGGAATTTTAGATTATCCTCTTTCCGAGGTGAAAATACGACCGTATCTTGAACATTACAGATTTAATTATCAGAATATGACTGTATTCTTGCCTCAAAATGGTGGCTGTCTAAAAATATGGTCAAAAGAAAGATGCATTCAGGATGTGTTATAATATTGTTGGCTATAGTCACTAGATTGGAAGGAATTGTTCTCCCTATTATGAGGAAAACTGTCTTCTGCCTCATGGGTTTTAAGGCTATAGGTGAGGAATCTGCTTCTCCCATTGATTCAGTGGGATTTTTCAAGTGCAATCCGCCCAAAGAATTAACATGTCAATGTGTTGGATTCCGCTTGAAATTCCTTTTCTGTAGTGTGAACATACATTAATATGTAATTAACTATATTGGAGGCCCCCAAATATCCAATCTGGGGAAGCCATATTATATCAACTTGGGGCATGATATGTTCTAAGATTACAGTAAGATGCTAGTCATGTGACTTTTTTTTTCTTTCTAGGCTGTGTGAATACTGGAAAAAAAAGTCATTAAAAATGTAGACTCAGTCAATGGGTTTATACCCTCAAAAAAGCAAACTGATGCAGAAAGTTTTGAAATTAACAAAACAAGATCCCGGCTAAATGCATCACAGTTTTCCACACCTTCTGACGTTCTACTCCACCAAATGTGAAGATGGAAACCCTGTCCTGGTGACCTAGCGTGAGAATCTAGTTGGAGCCAGCATCTCTATGATAATAACCCGCCAACTCCCTTTCCCGACAATATCTCATGTTATTTACATACTGTCGTCTTACTGCCTGGCTCAGACTCCCACTAATACATTGTGTTTTTCCGATAATAAGACAGTGTCTTGTAGTGTAAAAAGGCTAGGGCTTACTTTTGGGGTAGGTTTTATTGTTTTCACGAGCAACAATCCCTTTCTTATACTTCACTCAGTAGCTTTTGGTTTTTGAACTCATGTCATCTGGAGTAAAAATGTACCAATAGCTATACAGTATATACAGTATACCACACCAAGCGTGAACGTGACAGCGGAGACAGAAGACGGCTGAAGTCTGACCAGACCTCTGTCTCCGCTGTCACCTTATTGCTTGGTGTTGTGTAGATCTGGACTGGCAATCCAAATCCAGGCGGCCACTTTTGCGGTGCGGGCTTTACTCTGTTGGAATATACAGTATACCAGTCAGAGATGAGCAAATCTATTAGCAGATATGTATATTGGGCCCACATCTGTGGGGGGTAGCAGAAGGGTAAGCAGATTTTGCTCTGCTGTGGCGGAAGGTAGCGGGACACTTGTCCAGGATTGTTAGGAGCTATAATATGACTCCAAAAACCCTGCAAAATCAGCAGGTGTAGCGTGGGAACTCTACACTAAGTTTACAGTGTGCTTTTGCAGTCCGTTTAACTTTTAACGTACACAAAAACAAAGAAAGGAAAAAAAAAAACAATCTTGATTTTTTTTAATGATTGATGTCAATGGAAAAACTGATCCAGATGAACTGCACACAATTGCATCCATTTTTCATCTTTTTTTTTTTCATTTTCATAAAACGTATACGTTAAATGGACTGCAAAAATGCAATGTGAACCCAGCCTTACTCGGAAAGCCTTGCAATTTTATGATATTTCAGAAGTCCAATGAATGTACATAGAATACCGCCGTATGTGTAGTGTGGATACAGGATGGCTAAAGCCCCCTCAAATAGTTTGAGAATTACAGGTTCTAACATCAAATGTTCACACCCTCGCTCCCCTCCATCCATCCACAACTTTGCTGCCCAACTAATCCATCTCTCCCTTCGCTCCTCTTCGCCTCTGCCATCTGCCAATGCCCAACAAACTCAGTTTACCTTGTTACTAGAGATAAGTGAACCCTGGAGCATGCTCGAGTCGATCCGAACCTGAACTTTTGGCATTGGATTAGCGGTGGCTGCTGAAGTTGGATAAAGCCCTAAGGCTATGTGGAAAACATGGATATAGTCATTGGCTGTATCCATGTTTTCCAGACAACCTTAGAGCTTTATCCAAGTTCAGCAGCCCCTGCTAATCAAATACCGAACGTTCGGGTTCGGATCGACTCTAACCCGAACCCGGTTCACTCATGTCTACTTGTTACCATTACATACGAGGCCATCCACGACCTGTCCACTCCATACACCTCTGACCTGATCTCCTGATACCACCCTTTCTGCAATCTCACATCCTCACAAGATCCTTAACCCCTTAAGGAAAGAGCCAATTTCCATTTTTGAGCTTTCGTTTTTTCCTCCTTGTGCTTTAAAGGCCATAGCACTTGAATTTTTTTAAACATTCTTTATTTAATGTTTTATAAGTTGTAAATGTACAAAGACTATTTTTTGCGCCGCTAATTGTACTTTGCAATGACAGGCTTAATTTTTTCATAAAGTACGCTGCGAAACCAGAAAAAAAATTAAATGTGTGGTGAAAAATGAAAAAAAAAAAAAAAAAAAAAAAAAAAAAAAAAAAAAAAAAAAAAAACACGCTTTTTTTTTTATTTGGGGAGGTTTCGTGTTTACACATTTTGACTTGTTATGCATGTTCCTCAAGTTGTTACGATTACAATGATATGTAACTTGTGTAACTTTTATTTTATTTGATGGCTTTTAAAAAATTAAAACCTTTTCTAAAAAAAAAAAAATGTTCCATTACGGCGCAGACCCAGGCCAGGTACAGATGCAGAGATCGCTCCTCCTCGATCACGTCATTACTAGAGATGAGCGCTAAGGTTGTCTGGAAAACATGGACACAGCCAATGACTATATCCATGATTTCCACATAGCCTTAGGGCTTTATCCAACTTCAGCAGCCACCACTAATCAAATGCCGGAAGTTCGGGTTCGGATCGACTCCAGCATGCTCGAGGTTCGCTCATCTCTAGTCATTACATAACCGCCTCCAACATTTTTCTAGAGCTTCCCCCGACACATCCGGCTCTCACTCACCATTGCAACTATCAAAAGCAACCTGAAAACCCATCTCTTCAGAATAGGCTACAACCTACAATAACCCAGCTGCCATCTCTCCGCTGGTCCCCTCACCCTGTAGATTATAAGCCCTCGGGGGCAGGGTCCTCCCTCCCTATGTACCACTCCTCAGGGTCCCCTCTCCTTATGTTCTTTTCTGTACATATACATTCTGTATGTTAACCCTTTATCACACGTACAGCGATATGAAGTCAAGGGCGCCATGTATGTGTCATTATTGGACTCACCGTGTGTACTGTTTGCTCTCCTCATGAACCGCCATCTCTGTGCTCTTAAAGTCATTTAGCTCCTTACGAATTGCTGCCTACAAGAGAGGAAAGGATAAAAAAAAAATTATATATATATATATATATATATATATATATATATATAATCTGACTGATGTAAATATTTTGGAATTAGAAAGCTAACATATCTACTCCATATAGGTAATTATGCAAGAATATACCTGATTGAATAGGAACACATACAGGAGGTTTGTTAGTGTATGTATAACCTACCATTGTGGTCGGGAGGTGCTTTTATCCTTTCCCCACCCTGCGCCCCTGCACACAGTAAGCTAAGCAGCAGGGCGGGATCACTCCTGTACCAAATCTGCCCACTCGTAAAGCTTTAATGGTGCGCCATTGTTTAGCTATGGCAGCTGAAAACCCAACCTGGCCCCTAGGTCTGTCAGGCATATACTCCTAGCAGAGGCAGGGTCTAATAAGCTGCCCGACAGCATCAGTATAATACGGACAAGCATGATAGGCTGCAATACCAGTGATCAAAGCACTGCATCTTTAATAAAAAAAATAGTAAAGTATTGCATAAAAATAAAAGTACCAATGAAAGTTAGGATGTGAAATCAAACAGTAGAATGGAGGCAGGGGGTGGGAGACATAATATTGTAGGAATGTATACTTACCCGTCCCCTCCACAGCACCAGCTACCTGACCATTGCTGGAACTAATTTTCACTTTGCTTCCTGCTATGTTAGGTACCCACCCCAGCTAATGGATTGCCTGCTCAGCCAGTCAGTGACTGCAGTAGTGTCCCACCCCAGTCACTAACTGACTGAGCGGGCAATCCTTCAGAGCTGGGGGGTCCGGGGGTGGTAATGCGGCACAGGGACAGGTAAGTATAGATTCTTTATTATGTTCCTGCTCCCCCCTGCTTACACTGTAGTTTGTGATTTTGGGTGGACTTCTCCTTTATGGCTATATAATTGGCATCACCGTAAACAAATCTGAACGATAGCATTATCGCCTACTTCCACACAGATAACACTGTAGTAAAAAAATTCATATATATGGATAAAAATGGAGTTCTGTTTTGTGTTCATACTATCTCTTTCCATCACCAGAAGCGGAAAGGATGGAAGCTTCAGACTATTACACCATGCAATTCCTATAAGTCTCAGAGTAGCATCTAAAGTAATAGCAACCCTGTTAATGGACAGCTATAACCATTTATCAGACTAGATGGTCCCTTACCTTGTCAGCGGGGGTGAGCTTAGTCCAGGGTTTATCGGCTCTCCTGTCATAGTCATGAGCATCTGTCACCTCCACATATTCATTAAATCTAAGAATCTTCCGCTCCAACAACTCAGCCACTGTCGGTCTTTGACTAAGCTTTATACAGAAGTAAAATGAAAGAGACATTTTAAGGAAGCAAACTATTTCAAAGGTATACTATAAATCCTTTGCACCCCTGACCAATGCTATACAATAAAGCATAAACACCCAAAAACTAACACGGAAACAGGTTTAAGTCTAGATGTGAAATAAGTACAAGGCAAACCAAAGCAGAATAGTGCAATCCAGATACAGCGCTCACATGCTGAGAGTGCCCCCCTCCCCCCACATCATGCATGGTAGAATAACTAGTCTGTCCTAGAAGAGAATGCTTCTATCTCACCTTAACTGGAATTATTCTCTAGAGTAAGTTATTTCCTAGGTAAATACCTTGCGGGTCAGCCGCCTCTTGATTTCCCGTCTCTCTGCAAGCCGGTCAGCTTCATTCTTTACTATGAGTAAAATATGTACAAGAATGTCATCCAATAATATAAAAGCCTCTGGAACGTGTTTTTTTTCCCCCTACAAACACCTACCCATCCCACAACTGGACTGTGTAGATACAGAATAAGGCCCCCTTCACACTGCAGGAAAATCTGTCTGGATTCTTGACCAATAGGGTTGTATTGGGCACTGACACCCTTCAGGAAATTATAGAACCTGTCCTAATTTCACTTGCATTTCCTGAATGGATGCCCCTATAGAAGTCTATGTGAGCATCAGGAATTTCTGTCATGCATGCAGAAATCCTGACACTACAATACATTTTTTTTCCCTGATCAGGAAATCCTGAAAGCATTCCTGATGGTTTCCTGAAGACTCCTGATCATAAAAACTGACAGAGACATGTGAAGGGGAACTTAGGCCCTTCATGCCTCTGTGTCAGTTTTTACTGTCAAGAAATCCTGATCAGGAGGCTTCAAGGAAACCATCAAGGGGGGGGGGGGAGGTATTTCCGGACACGCATCGGGAGAGAGAGTCGGTAATTGCGGACACGCATTGGGAGAGCGTCTGTAATTACAGCTGTTCCCAAAGACTTCAATGGGGGCATCTGTGCCTGAATTCCGGATGGAAGAAGGAAAGGTTCTATGATTTCCTGACCTATTTTCCATTACGGTAATTTCTGCCCATTCTTGGCATTCTGTGATAATGGTTGTTATTGCAGTCAGTGTATTTTTTTTTTCTCAGTTATTTGATGGCTGATAATGGAAAATTTAAGCAGCCAATGTGTAGGAGCCTTGCACATCCTCCCCCAGATACCGCTGTGAGCAGGAAATGCTGCGTTCCTGCTGACCCTAGTGGAACACTGCTTTTAATATGCAGCCACTTGTGTAAGCCTACGGTTGTGGGTGTTATATGAGGCCTATAAGGAGTTCTGTATACTCCATTCCTTGTTCCTCCATGCTGATCCCTGTCTCTTTCAGGACCACATACTGTTTATATTCTGTTCTTACATTGCAGAATGTTCCTCTGCTCCAGCTCCTCCGCTGTCGGCCTTTGGCTCAATCTTCGGTTTAGCTGTGAGCCAATCTGCTCCCGGATCTGATTCCACTCTTCTCGACTGCGGTGAGGTAACTCTGTGTCTTGTTCCTGAGGACCTGACTTTCCACCTAACTTCATGGCCAGAGTATCCTTTCTTTTCACTTTATTGGCCAGGGCGCCTAGACAAGGAGATACGTCACTCAATATCATACAATTTAATCCAGTTTTGTAGAAAAGAAAGGGGCATAAAACAAGGGACTGTAGTGCAACAAATATACCTACATATATTTTATCTCCTCCTCCGGTAAAAAGGGTGCTCTGGGTTAAACAATGGAACTAATTCCACAGGACAAGCTATCAATAGTTGATTGTCAGGGTGCCGGGTGTTACCCGGCCAAAAACCTGTTTGCCACCTGCGTTACAGTAAGACCGGAGGTGGAAGCAGTTAGTTCTGTTCCCTGTGTAGTGGCGGAGACCGTATACTATTTTCAAAAAACATTGTGGAACCCAAAAGAACCCCAAAACCTAGTTTAAAATCATTCAAAGTAGGCGGTCTCTACAATACCTGGGGATATGGGTGAAGAACATCAATAATGACTATGTCAAGGGAGGGTCAGATAGTAATAAGGGTTCATAGCGGGAGCATGGGTTACAATCAAAGAGGAGCAGAGTCAGCAATCCCAGATGTTAGAAAACTTGGCTGGGCAATTTCTATGGCAATAAAGGTTAAAGGGGTTTACCAGCGACATTTTTTTTCTTTCAAATCAACTGATATTAAACCTTATATAGATTTGTAAGTTACTTCTATTACAAAATCTTAAGTCTTCCCATAATTATCAGCTGCTGTATGTCCTGCAGGAAATGTTTTATTTTCAGTCTGACGCAGTGCTCTCTGTTGACATCTCTGTCTCGTTTTTCTATGAATCCCTATAGAAAACCTCGGCCAGAGATGTCAGTAGAGAGCACTGTCACACTGAAAATAAAACATTCCCTGCAGGACATACAGCAACTAATAAGTACTGGACGACTTGAGATTTTTTTTAATATAAATAAAATCTATATAAACTTTCTGACACCAGTTGATTTGAAAGAAAAAGATTTTCGCTGCACAACCCCTTTAAAGGCTCACATGGACCATCCATTCAATAAGTATAGGAATGAGGGTAGCAAGCCAATTGTTTTTTTATAATCAGCAAAATATGGAGGATCTGTACGCAAGATATCTACACAGATCGAGTCACACTCCTCGGAGTGGTCACAGCACGTTTGAGTTGGTAGTGGTCAATGACTGTGATGAACAGAGCTCAAAATCTGACCTGAGAGTAGGGAAGACTTTGCAGGAGCACGCCTTAAAGGGGTTATCCAGACATAGAAAAACACGGCCATTTTCTTCCACAAGCAGCATGACTCTTGTCTCCAGTTCAGATGTGGTTTTGCAATTAAGCTCCATTCACTTCAATGAAACGGAGTTGCAAAAACAACACCCAAACTGGAGACAAGAGATGGGCTGTTACTGGGAGAAGGTGGCTATATTTATCTAAGCCTGGCTAACCCCTTTAGTTGTGGTCCTGTTCCCAGTATGTGAGGTACCACATGAAAGAAGGGCAAGTGATGGCAGAGTTCTTTTTACTTACTTGTTGTTGAATCATCATCTTCCTCTTCATCTTCTTCTTTGTACAGTATGGGTCCCTCTGAATCACTATCACTAACACCTTCATCTTCATCCTCCTCATCCTCCTCCTGAAGGCTTGAAGGAATGTAGCTTGGTATTACAGTAACAGCAGGAATATCTCCAATATAGACCCTGGAGGTATGAGAATTTACTTCTTCTGGAGAGAACTCATCCTCCCCAAGGCTCACTTCTTCATCGTCATCATCATCAGGCCTGGAAGGTTAAAAAACATAAATATATCAATATTTAGAAGAAACAGCTTGTAGAACCACTTCCCTCAAGGACAACCTAATGGTGAACATCTGAGCATTGTTCATTCAACATATACAACTCACATTAATCAGTGGTTAATTAAAGGGCAACTTTTTTTTTCTATGAAATCAACTGGTGTCAGAAAGTTATATAGATTTGTAATTCACTTCTACTTAAAAGTCTCCAGGCTTCCAGTATTTATCAGCTGCTGTATGTCCTGCAGGAAGTGGTTCATTCTTTCCAGTCTGACACAGTGCTTTCTGCTGCCACCTTTGGCCATGTCAGGAACTGTCTAGAGCAGGAGCAAATCCCCATAGAAAATATGTTTTATTGTTTACTTTTCCTTGTTTTTTTTTATACTTTATCTGTACAAAGTGCTATATATATTGTCTGTTTTGTTTGCAAAAATTTGCTATGTTTACAAAATTCTATTGAAAAAAATTCAATTCAATATATTCAAACAGAAAACCTCTCCTGCTCTCCAGACTGGAAAGAATACACCACTTCCTGCAGGACATACAGCAGCTGATAAGTAATTTGTAAATAGAAATAAATCTATGTTACTTTCTCACACCAGTTGAATTGAAAGAATTTTTTTGTGTGCAAGAGTACACCTTTAAATACCAACTGATCTACAGAAGTTTTATATTTTGGATGCTCAATAATCAGATGATCACCAATAGGTTGTACTTGAAGGCAGTGGTTCTTTTTTCACTGGAGTTCTCCTTTAATTAAAGGGTGTTTCTCTGCTTTGCTCAGGATCTGTCAGGACCCACAGCTAATCAAAAGTGTGGCATGAGAACCTCTCTTTAGTTAGTGTGGTTAGAATTCTCCTCTGACATAAACTTGACATTGATATAGCTTTACAACCTATAAGCGGGGTAACATTATATGAAATAACCAGAGAACCTGAAAACCATTCTAAAAGCTGTAACTAAAAGGAAAGAATAAAGGCTATAAGGATATATAAAAACTCACACTTTAAGAAGCTCTATAGTGACAGGCAAGGATCTCACGCGGGTTCTCTCCTCCCCCGACCCAACTTCATTTGAAACAAACAAAAGCGAGTGTGCCCTCTGGGAATTATCCAATGGCGGCATGGGCTGTGGACTGTTGAGCGCCTGCTGGATGCGGATGTGAAGAGGCAGTAAAGGCACATTTGGTGGCATCTCCCGTTTCTCCTCTTCTGGAGGTATTTCTGTTGGAGGGGGATTTTGTGGGGGCAAAGGCGGCAAAACGGGGACTTGAGGAGGAAGTGTTGGAGATGGGGGGGAATGTCCTGAAACTTCATGTGCAAGGTGGGAGGGCAGAGACACCGGGCGGGAGGCTCTCTCTTTGTTGCTCACAGGAGAGCCTGTAGAGGGTGGAAGCGCTCGTTTGGAAGGAAGTGGTGGAGAAGGACGAGAGCCCGCAGGCGTGAGTGTGGTTCCTCCTAGAGCCTGGCACAGCTCCGCTGGAATAAATAGGATTACAGATATTACACATGGAAAGATGTATACCAGACCACTGGACACATCTACTTTTATAACCTGACTCTTAAATTAGGTATTCGAGACAAAAAAAAAAAAAAAAAAAGTAGTATCTATAATTTTTTTTGCAGTGTTTTATTTTCATAAAACTGATGTATTTGTGTGCATCTTTTTTTTTCATTGACTTCAATTATTAAAAAAAAACAACACTTCGGTTTTTCATTAGTTTATGTGTACGTTAAAAAAACTGATTTGTTTTAATACTTTTAAAAAAAAAAAAAAATGGGTGTATACAAATACATCCATTTTTTGCTAAAAACAGATGAAAAAAGGGACAGCAAAAAACAGTGTGAGCCCAGCCTAATATAAGTTTATTTGAAAAAATTTTTTTTTTTTAAATATACATATGTACTTCCGTTTAGTGGGGCAACACGGCTCCTCTGCTGCCGCCTAGAACCATGCAGTTCCTGACACAAACTGCTGAACAGCATTATTGTTGGGGGTTTGTTCCCCCCCCCATGTAATGTATATTCCTATATAGAGTACACAGGTAGTGGGGGATAATGCCCGACACGGTTGCAGTGTCCGGCAGCCTCTGCACAGTGAGTGGTGATAGCTATTACCGCTGACTGTGCTAGAAGCAGAGAAAGCAATCAACGATGCCTCTGTAGAGGCTGCCAAACACTACGACCATGTCGGGCATCCCCCTCCCCACCCGTATACTCTATATAGGAATATAGTCAATGGGGAGAAACCCCCTACTTTGAATAGAGACAGCGCTGTTCGGCAGCTCTAGAACAAAGCAGGGGATTGCAGCCCTGCAGTTTGTGTCAAGAACTGCAGGGTTCTAGGCATTGGTGATAGTAGAGAAGCCGTGTCGCCCCTTACTGCTGCCACTAAACTGAAGTTCAAATGTATATTTTTAAAAAATACAAAAGTTGCATAACTTTATTAAAGCAATGTTTTGCCCCCCTCAAAAAAAATAAAAGTACCCGAGTATCTCAATATGAAAAATTAAAGTAAACGTGAAAAAAACTGAACCACTGGGGGGTTAAATACGGCTTTGTGTGTATATAATTCTAATCAAGTCAATAGGAGTCATAAATCTGTATGTAGATCAGTGTGTGGAGGATCATACCAAGGGAATAGCGCTAAATAATTTATAGGAAACCAGGAGCAAAAAAGAACTGTAACAGTAGGTCCACTTAAGAGTTAGCAGTCATCGCATCTTACCCATTAAAGGGTTGCTGTTACGGTTCTGGGGCTTAGGAGGTGGAATAGGCGGTTGTTTAGGTGCTGATGGTGGAAGCCCGGTTCTAGGCGCAGGTGAAGGCGTGGAGTTCGGCAAACGTGTCCCAGACTGGGGTTGTTCTGTTCGTTGGCCCTCGCTGTGATTCTGAGGCGCTGAATTTGAAGTGGATAGTGGCCTTTTTGGAGGAAGTAGTGGCAGCTTTGAGGATTCCCGTAAGGCAAGTGGCTGCTTTGAAGATTCCTGTAAGACTTCCTGGGCAGGTTCCACCTGAGAAACAGGACGTGGTCCTATCGATTCTGAAATGAAGAATGGCTTACTTAGATAATCTATAAATTCTATAAATTGTACAAAAAATACTGAAGACCTGAAAACTATACAAGAACACATATGGAATTAAGTAAAAAAACAAAAAGTGTTAAACAGTTAAAGGGGAACTCCGGTTAAGAAAGATTTAACTCTGTTCAGTCCCCACCCATAATCTAAGCTTGTGTGTATAGGTTTCTACTACATGAATTGGTCGGTTTGTCGGCAGCACATCCTGACTTACACCCTGAGGCTGGGTTCACACTACGTATATTTGAGGCTGTATTTGGTCCTCATGTCAGGTCCTCATAGCAACCAAAACCAGGAGTGGATTGAAAACACAAAAAGGATCTGTTCACACAATGTTGTAATTGAGTGGATGGCCGCTATATAACGGTAAATAACTTCCATTATTTCAATACAACAGCCGTTGTTTTAAAATAACAGCGAATATTTGCCATTAAATGACGGCCATCCACTCAATTACAACATTATGTGAACAGAGCCTTTCTGTGTTTTCAATCCACTCCTTGTTTTGGTTGCTATACAGCCTCAAAAATACAGCCTCAAATATACGTAGTGTGAACCCAGCCTGAAGCTGTTGAAAATCCTCACTGCCCCCCCCTTCTGAGACAGAGGTCACATGATCTGTTTCTTCTGTTGCCAGGGAAGCTATAATGCCTCATCTGTGACCCCCGACCACCACTGACATTACACAGTGAACTGGCCAAGAGGCGGGAAACCAACAGATGAATAGATAAACAGAAAGATAGATACTGTATTTACTGTGCAAAGCAGAAGCAGGTGGAGCAAGTGGTGGGCAGATACCACAAGACAGGGGTGGGTACCCGGCAGTTAGTTCTTAAGTACAATGAATGCTGGGAGATGTCTAGAAGCAGCGTAGACAAGTGGAAAAGGTGTCAAATATAGATAAGCGAACCGGGTTCGGGTTTGAGTCCATCCGAACCCGAACGATCGGCATTTGATTAGCAGGGGCTGCTGAACTTGGATAAAGCTCTAAGGTTGTCTGGAAAACATGGATACAGCCAACGACTATATCCATGTTTTCCACATAGCCTTAGGGCTTTATCCAACTTCAGCAGCCACCGCTAATCAAATGCCGAAAGTTCGGGTTCGGATGGATTCGAGCATGCTCCAGGGAGTTGGTGAGTGCACCTAGATGCTTTTGTTCAAGGGATTGCTGAAGTCCCCCTTTATGTTCTTCAAAGTAGCCCCCTTCTGCTTTGGTGAGAACATTGCACACTGTTCACATTCTCGAAATCAGCCAAAAGTGTGCAAAGCTGTCAAAGCAAAAGGGGGCTACTCAAGAATATTAAACAAGTTCTAGTTTGTTCTATGTGTGCTCCTACAGTTAGGTCTTCAGTATGAATCAATGTTAAAAAACAAACAAACAACATCATGGAATGAGAAGGCATGTCTATCTGTCTAAACTTCTGACTGGTGCTGTGCACATGTCCACCTCCACAGCAACTTTACCTGGCCGACTGTTCCCCTTTATACTTTTGTTATCTTGTGACTCAGTGGGACCGTGGCTCATGTGGCCATTTCTTAAAGGAGGTGACTCAGATTTTACAGAAGTATCTAGAGGATAAAAAAAAAAAAAAAATAATTATGAGAGATTAGATACATGGCTGTACACGCTCATTATCATCATTTCTTAGCAGGGGGCTCAATCTCAGGTACATATAAAATAGGGCAAAATTAATAGGAATTTAGTTTAGCTGTCGGTGGGATATATAACAAAAGAGGAGGACATGATACTTGCCTTCGGGTACTTCGGGTACCTCAACTAAAACACCTCTCTTTATTAGCTCTTCTCTAGGCTTTCTCATAGAAATCTTTCTTTCCAGCACTTTATGGAAGAGAAAAAAAAATTAATTAATGCAAAACAGTGATCCCAAGATATAATAGCACTCTTGCCCATGGACAGTAAAGAACGTGCTCCATCTTGATTTCAAAAAATACTGGACAAGCTGTAAAATAAATATAGTATCCTCTATAAATAGAGCATCATCTGCTCTTGAGCCTCTTAAAGGGTGTCCCAACTAGAGATGAGCGCAACGTGAGCATGCTCGAGTCTGATCAATCAGCAATAGATACCGGCTGCTGAAGTTGGATGCAGACCTAGGGAGTCCTTGAACATGAATACAGCCATAGGCCATAAGCCGTCTCCTTGTTTTCCAGGATTCCCCAGCCACCGGTATATAACTGCAGCACGATTGGACTCGAGCATGCTCACATTGCGCTCATCTCTAGTTCCAACTCTTACCATTAAATAATAGCTTAGCACTAGTACCAGAACAGCCGGTGGCCGCTTAGTGTTGGTTCACTCTCTAATCTTCTCTATTCTGTGCAGGTAGTGCAACACATTCATATTACAGAGTACTTTAAAAGTTTTTATACTGCTGCCCTTATATACAACATTATAGAGAGGCTATTCTTACGGCACCACGTTCTACCAGGGCCCTCCTATGGAGTCTTTAGGTCCTCCATTAAACGCTTTTACTGCCACTTAAGAGATGGACTTGTCTCAACAGTGACAGCCCGCTCAGCCAATCACTGGCCACGGCGCTGTCCTGTCTCAGTCAGTGATAGAGCAGGCTGTCACTGCCGAGACCAGTCCATCTGGGAAGTTGTGGTGGGAGTGCTCAGCAGGCGACCCGAAGACACCCGAAGATAGTTCTGCACAGGGAAAGTGCCAAAGGGACCCATCATGTTTAGGTACTGGTGCAGTCACAACAATAGGTTATCAACAAATAATAAAGGAATGGTATATCTAAGCAAACTGCTCTGACTTCATATCATCAGACTCCCCCTATAAAGAGGACATCTCTGTGATAATGGGACACCACAGATTTATACACAGTTACCTTCTGAAGTCTCACGGAAAGTATCGCTGCTCTTCCTCTTCCTCCATTTCCAAGGTTTAAAGAACTTTCCTATTCCAGAGAACTTGCCCTTTCTTTTGGTAGGTGGAGTAGGAGGAGCTGGGGGCACCACAGGGGGATCCCCCTCCTCTGCTGCATAACGATAAAAGCAAAGAAAACCACATGACTTTTTGTACATGAAGTGCTGTTTTACACTAGGTGTGCAACCCTTTTATAACATACAACTTACCTAATGGGGGATGCTGCCGAGGCTGGAAGGACATGACAGTGATGTATACTTACCTGTATCGCTCTATAGTGAGCAGACATTTCTGGTAAGTATACATCAATGTCATGTCCTGGCAGCATCCCCAATAATTTACCGCAGACAACCCTTTTAAGATGAATGGAAACCCTATTATTTAAAGGGGTTTGCCATGTATATAACATTCTCACAGGGCACCCAACACCCTTGCCGAACAGCAGTCCAGGGAGCCACTACACAGGCATCCAGAGTAGAACGGTTCCGGAAACCCTCCTACTCAATGGGGGCTGAGCTGCGGTAACACGCGCCACAGGTACAAAGTAAATACAAGACTTCCAACACAGTTCCAACATTGATGGCCTATCTTATGAAACCTGGAAAAATCCTTTAAGGGTGCCCTCACACATCCTTTTTGTCTGGCGTTTTTTCAGGCCAAAAAAAAAAAACACCAGAAACACCACCAATGTGGCACAAGGCTTTTTTTTTCATGCAGGTGTGTTTTTTCAGCGATTCTTTCTGGCGTTTTTTACTTGAATGTGTGAATGCTATCAGCAATCAGAAATGAAGGGGGCAAAGTGCTCACAAACGACGCTAGTAATGTTTTCGCAGCCCTGGCCAAGTGACTATTGAGCCATGTATCAGCGCTCACTTACAGCACAGGTTGGCCATTAGAGATGGTGCTGTCAACAGACAATTTATAAGGCTGCACAATTCCAGCGATCAAGCGGGAAACGGCGTTTACCCATTTATCAACCAATAATCTTTCTGTGTGAACTGAGGAGATACTTACCTGCAGGTTTGCAGTTGTTCAATATATTAAAGTGTAACTGTCATTTGTAAAAAATTTTGACATGTCATAGACACACGTCAAAAGTTTTGATCGGTCCACACCCGTATCCATCATTAAGACACCTGTGCAAAGCTGAAACAGCAGTAAATGTTCCTGGATCATTCCTAATGCTGAGGAGGGAAGGAGATGTGTGCCAGCCTAATGCATATTTAAAGCCCCGGCCGTTAGACAGCGCTGCAGGATTAAAAGTTGTTTTTAAAACAATAACTGCATAACCTGCCGAACGGACCCCAGGAGAGATCTTGGATTAAAAGCAGCTATCCGAAGGTACAAGTGGTTTGGGGGGGACAGATTGTGGGTACAGAGTCACTTTAAGTCTATGAAGCCTGACTTAATTTTTTCTTTCACAGAGCGGGGAGCGGACACGCTGCAGTGTGGTCCTCTCCCTACTCGGTCTCCCGATGAGTCCCAATCAAAACTTTTGACATCTCTCTCCGACACCATGTAAAGACTTGGTCTGACAGCATCCAGTAGTGACAATATGGTAAAATGTGATTAGGCATCATACACAGCAGCAATGTTTTGGCCCAAGCCCTGATAAAGACCCAACCGGGTTGAAACGTTGCTGCTGTGTATCATGTCTGAATAGATGTCACCATATCTTCACTACTAGATGCTGTCGGACCAAGTCTTTTAGTAAAGTTAAATGGTCTCCGCTTGGGATTGGAGACCCTACGGCATGCATCTCAACTCCACTACGGCTAAGGCATTCTCTGCACACATTGGTGACCGGTGCTGTTGGACATTTTGATGGTATGTCTCTAAGGTTTTTACAAACGACGGGTGAGAGCCACAGTAAGGCTGGGTTCACACTGAGTTTTTGCAATCCGTTCAAGGTTTCCTTTTTTTTTTATGGTTACTTTTAACGGACAGAAAAACGTAGTCAACACTACTTTTGTGTCCGTTAAAAAAAATGCATCCGTTACAATCCTTTTTTTATAATGGAAGTCAATGAAAAAAACGGATCCAAAACGGATGGCACACAATTACATCTGTTTTTTTTCCGTAAAACGTATACGTTAAACGGATTGCAAAAACACTGTGAATCCAGCCTAATTCTGCATGTCACTTATGTGATTTTTTTTTTTTTTTTGCTGCGTAAGGGCCCATTCAGACTGAGCAAAGTGGTGCAATTTCAAGTAGAGCCCGCGCCATGGACGCTGCCTGTCCCATGGATTCAATGGGATCTTTCTCGCGCCTCTGCTCTCCACCCATAGAATTGACAAGTCAATTCTTTGGGCAGAGCGCAGAGGCACACAGGAAATCCCACTGAAACAATGTGACAGGCGGAATTTCAAGCGGCATCCGTGGAGTGGGCTCTGCTTAAAATTCAGCCACTTTTGCAGGCAAAAAGTTCTGACGCTTGTGGAAATCGCCCTAATGGCGGGTGTATCCCACCATTACAACACAACAAATGCCGGGAAGAAAACAAGACGTGATTGAAGAAACTATAGACCACACACGATTTGCTTGTAGTCTTTGACTATGGAGACACAAAGGGCAAAAGTACATTTTTGGCTACTTGAAAAGTCACTACTTTGTTCCTTATTTTTGGAACCAGCAAACGTATTTACTTCTATTAAAAAATTGACTATTAGATGTGGCGCAATGCTCTGCAGAGAATCCGCTCGCCTGGATTATGAACTCTTGGGGCCCTATTACATGGTTTGATTTTTAATGATTAACGACTAACGATTGCAAATGAGATTGTTTATCGTTAACCTGAAATCCATCACCATATTACACAGAACGATGGTCGTTAGTTACGATCGTTATTGCGATCGTTTATTCCTTCTGATCCCAGCAAAACAATGGACAATGTGCAATTACACTGAACGATTAGTGAAAAAATGCAGAACTTGAGCGAACGAATGTGGAATTACAGCGAACGATTATCGATGATTTTAGGTTCAGATCTAAATCAACAATCAACAATATACGAAAGATTTCATCGATCATTGCCTGAAATTACACAGAACAATAATCGTTTGAATGTGGACGATATAACGATTTTTTGCACTATAATCGTCCCGTGTAATAGGTCCCTCTATACCTCAAAGCCAAGAGTCTTAAAGGGCTGCTGTGAATCCACTTTAACCTTACGTAATGTTTTGTTCAGAATTGCCAATGTCCATTAGGGTATGTTCACACATGGAGTTTCATAGTGGGGTAACGCAATAAAGGACCGGCATGATGCAAAAATATGATGCCGGGAGCGGGGAAACTGTCTGAATCTCCACGGCACTGTAGTGACAAAGCGACGCACATGTTCATAAAGATATCATGCTCCTGGCAAGTTATTATTAGACATGCAAAAACTTAAAGGGGTAGTTGAGCAACAACGACAAATCTTTTTCAAATCAATTGGTGCCAGAAAGTACCGGAGATTTGTAATTTATTTCTATTAAAAATCTCAAGTCTTCCAGTACTTAGCTGCTGTATGTCCTGCAGGAAGTGGTGTATTCTTTCCAGTCTAGAGAGCAGGAGAGATTTTCTATGGGAACTTGCTCCTGCTCTGGACAGTTCCTGACATGGACAGAGGTGGCAGCAGAGAGCACTGCGTCAGACTGGAAAGAATACACCACTTCCTACAGGACATACAGCAGCTGATAAGTACTGGAAGACAGGAGATCTATTA